>NC_136619.1:5242009-5532009 GCF_933228915.1 Telmatherina bonti | reverse complement strand
CGTCCATCTCTGGAAAGTCACGTCCATCTCCTGAACCCCACGTCCATCTCTGGAAAGTCACGTCCATCTCTGGAAAGTCACGTCCATCTCTGGAACCTCTCGTCCATCTCCTGAACCTCACGTCCATCTCCTGAACCTCTCGTCCATCTCCTGAACCTCACGTCCATCTCTGGAAAGTCACGTCCATCTCCTGAACCTCACGTCCATCTCTGGAAAGTCACGTCCATCTCTGGAAAGTCATGTCCATCTCTGGAAAGTCACGTCCATCTCTGGAAAGTCACATCCATCTCTGGAAAGTCACGTCCATCTCTGGAAAGTCATGTCCATCTCCTGAACCTCACGTCCATCTCTGGAAAGTCACGTCCATCTCCTGAACCTCACGTCCATCTCTGGAAAGTCACGTCCATCTCCTGAACCTCACGTCCATCTCCTGAACCTCACGTCCATCTCTGGAAAGTCACGTCCATCTCTGGAAAGTCACGTCCATCTCCTGAACCTCACGTCCATCTCTGGAAAGTCACGTCCATCTCTGGAAAGTCACGTCCATCTCCTGAACCTCACGTCCATCTCTGGAAAGTCACGTCCATCTCCTGAACCTCACGTCCATCTCTGGAAAGTCACATCCATCTCTGGAAAGTCACATCCATCTCTGGAAAGTCACGTCCATCTCTGGAAAGTCACGTCCATCTCTGGAAAGTCACGTCCATCTCCTGAACCTCACGTCCATCTCTGGAAAGTCACGTCCATCTCTGGAAAGTCACGTCCATCTCTGGAAAGTCACATCCATCTCTGGAAAGTCACGTCCATCTCCTGAACCTCACGTCCATCTCTGGAAAGTCACGTCCATCTCTGGAAAGTCACGTCCATCTCCTGAACCTCACGTCCATCTCTGGAAAGTCACATCCATCTCTGGAAAGTCACGTCTATCTCCTGAACCTCACGTCCATCTCTGGAAAGTCACGTCCATCTCTGGAAAGTCACATCCATCTCTGGAAAGTCACATCCACCTCTGGAAAGTCACGTCCATCTCCTGAACCTCACGTCCATCTCTGGAAAGTCACGTCCATCTCCTGAACCTCACGTCCATCTCCTGAACCTCTCGTCCATCTCCTGAACCTCACATCCATCTCTGGAAAGTCACGTCCATCTCCTGAACCTCACATCCATCTCTGGAAAGTCACGTCCATCTCTGGAAAGTCACATCCATCTCTGGAAAGTCACATCCATCTCCTGAACCTCACGTCCATCTCTGGAAAGTCACGTCCATCTCCTGAACCTCACGTCCATCTCTGGAAAGTCACATCCATCTCTGGAAAGTCACGTCCATCTCCTGAACCTCACGTCCATCTCTGGAAAGTCACGTCCATCTCTGGAAAGTCACGTCCATCTCTGGAAAGTCACATCCATCTCTGGAAAGTCACGTCCATCTCCTGAACCTCACGTCCATCTCTGGAAAGTCACGTCCATCTCTGGAAAGTCACGTCCATCTCTGGAAAGTCACGTCCATCTCCTGAACCTCACGTCCATCTCTGGAAAGTCACGTCCATCTCCTGAACCTCACGTCCATCTCTGGAAAGTCACGTCCATCTCTGGAAAGTCACGTCCATCTCTGGAAAGTCACGTCCATCTCCTGAACCTCACGTCCATCTCTGGAAAGTCACGTCCATCTCTGGAAAGTCACGTCCATCTCTGGAAAGTCACATCCATCTCTGGAAAGTCACGTCCATCTCCTGAACCTCACGTCCATCTCTGGAAAGTCACGTCCATCTCTGGAAAGTCACGTCCATCTCTGGAAAGTCACGTCCATCTCCGAACCTCACGTCCATCTCCTGAACCTCACGTCCATCTCTGGAAAGTCACGTCCATCTCTGGAAAGTCACGTCCATCTCTGGAAAGTCACATCCATCTCTGGAAAGTCACGTCCATCTCTGGAAAGTCACATCCATCTCTGGAAAGTCACGTCCATCTCTGGAAAGTCACGTCCATCTCCTGAACCTCACGTCCATCTCTGGAAAGTCACGTCCATCTCTGGAAAGTCACATTCATCTCTGGAAAGTCACGTCCATCTCTGGAAAGTCACGTCCATCTCTGGAAAGTCACGTCCATCTCTGGAAAGTCACGTCCATCTCCTGAACCTCACGTCCATCTCCTGAACCTCACGTCCATCTCTGGAAAGTCACGTCCATCTCTGGAAAGTCACGTCCATCTCTGGAAAGTCACATCCATCTCTGGAAAGTCACGTCCATCTCCTGAACCTCACGTCCATCTCTGGAAAGTCACGTCCATCTCTGGAAAGTCACGTCCATCTCTGGAAAGTCACGTCCATCTCCGAACCTCACGTCCATCTCCTGAACCTCACGTCCATCTCTGGAAAGTCACGTCCATCTCTGGAAAGTCACGTCCATCTCCTGAACCTCACGTCCATCTCTGGAAAGTCACGTCCATCTCTGGAAAGTCACATCCATCTCCTGAACCTCACGTCCATCTCTGGAAAGTCACGTCCATCTCCTGAACCTCACGTCCATCTCTGGAAAGTCACATCCATCTCTGGAAAGTCACGTCCATCTCCTGAACCTCACGTCCATCTCTGGAAAGTCACGTCCATCTCTGGAAAGTCACGTCCATCTCTGGAAAGTCACATCCATCTCTGGAAAGTCACGTCCATCTCCTGAACCTCACGTCCATCTCTGGAAAGTCACGTCCATCTCTGGAAAGTCACGTCCATCTCTGGAAAGTCACGTCCATCTCCTGAACCTCACGTCCATCTCTGGAAAGTCACGTCCATCTCCTGAACCTCACGTCCATCTCTGGAAAGTCACGTCCATCTCTGGAAAGTCACGTCCATCTCCTGAACCTCACGTCCATCTCCTGAACCTCACGTCCATCTCTGGAAAGTCACGTCCATCTCTGGAAAGTCACGTCCATCTCTGGAAAGTCACATCCATCTCTGGAAAGTCACGTCCATCTCCTGAACCTCACGTCCATCTCTGGAAAGTCACGTCCATCTCTGGAAAGTCACGTCCATCTCTGGAAAGTCACGTCCATCTCCGAACCTCACGTCCATCTCCTGAACCTCACGTCCATCTCTGGAAAGTCACGTCCATCTCTGGAAAGTCACGTCCATCTCTGGAAAGTCACATCCATCTCTGGAAAGTCACGTCCATCTCTGGAAAGTCACATCCATCTCTGGAAAGTCACGTCCATCTCTGGAAAGTCACGTCCATCTCCTGAACCTCACGTCCATCTCTGGAAAGTCACGTCCATCTCTGGAAAGTCACATTCATCTCTGGAAAGTCACGTCCATCTCTGGAAAGTCACGTCCATCTCTGGAAAGTCACGTCCATCTCTGGAAAGTCACGTCCATCTCCTGAACCTCACGTCCATCTCCTGAACCTCACGTCCATCTCTGGAAAGTCACGTCCATCTCTGGAAAGTCACGTCCATCTCTGGAAAGTCACATCCATCTCTGGAAAGTCACGTCCATCTCCTGAACCTCACGTCCATCTCTGGAAAGTCACGTCCATCTCTGGAAAGTCACGTCCATCTCTGGAAAGTCACGTCCATCTCCGAACCTCACGTCCATCTCCTGAACCTCACGTCCATCTCTGGAAAGTCACGTCCATCTCTGGAAAGTCACGTCCATCTCCTGAACCTCACGTCCATCTCTGGAAAGTCACGTCCATCTCTGGAAAGTCACATCCATCTCTGGAAAGTCACGTCCATCTCTGGAAAGTCACGTCCATCTCTGGAAAGTCACGTCCATCTCTGGAAAGTCACGTCCATCTCTGGAAAGTCACATCCATCTCTGGAAAGTCACGTCCATCTCTGGAAAGTCACGTCCATCTCCTGAACCTCACGTCCATCTCTGGAAAGTCACGTCCATCTCTGGAAAGTCACATCCATCTCTGGAAAGTCATGTCCATCTCTGGAAAGTCACGTCCATCTCTGGAAAGTCACGTCCATCTCCTGAACCTCACGTCCATCTCTGGAAAGTCACGTCCATCTCTGGAAAGTCACGTCCATCTCCTGAACCTCACATCCATCTCTGGAAAGTCACGTCCATCTCTGGAAAGTCACGTCCATCTCCTGAACCTCACGTCCATCTCCTGAACCTCACGTCCATCTCAGGAAAGTCACGTCCATCTCTGGAAAGTCACGTCCATCTCCTGAACCTCACGTCCATCTCTGGAAAGTCACGTCCATCTCCTGAACCTCACGTCCATCTCTGGAAAGTCACGTCCATCTCCTGAACCTCACGTCCATCTCTGGAAAGTCACGTCCATCTCCTGAACCTCACGTCCATCTCTGGAAAGTCACATCCATCTCTGGAAAGTCACATCCATCTCTGGAAAGTCACGTCCATCTCTGGAAAGTCACATCCATCTCTGGAAAGTCACATCCATCTCTGGAAAGTCACGTCCATCTCTGGAAAGTCACGTCCATCTCTGGAAAGTCACGTCCATCTCCTGAACCTCACGTCCATCTCTGGAGAGTCACGTCCATCTCCTGAACCTCACGTCCATCTCTGGAAAGTCACGTCCATCTCCTGAACCTCACGTCCATCTCTGGAAAGTCACGTCCATCTCCTGAACCTCACGTCCATCTCTGGAAAGTCACGTCCATCTCCTGAACCTCACGTCCATCTCTGGAAAGTCACATCCATCTCTGGAAAGTCACGTCCATCTCCTGAACCTCACGTCCATCTCTGGAAAGTCACGTCCATCTCCTGAACCCCACGTCCATCTCTGGAAAGTCACGTCCATCTCTGGAAAGTCACGTCCATCTCTGGAACCTCTCGTCCATCTCCTGAACCTCACGTCCATCTCCTGAACCTCTCGTCCATCTCCTGAACCTCACGTCCATCTCTGGAAAGTCACGTCCATCTCCTGAACCTCACGTCCATCTCTGGAAAGTCACGTCCATCTCTGGAAAGTCATGTCCATCTCTGGAAAGTCACGTCCATCTCTGGAAAGTCACATCCATCTCTGGAAAGTCACGTCCATCTCTGGAAAGTCATGTCCATCTCCTGAACCTCACGTCCATCTCTGGAAAGTCACGTCCATCTCCTGAACCTCACGTCCATCTCTGGAAAGTCACGTCCATCTCCTGAACCTCACGTCCATCTCCTGAACCTCACGTCCATCTCTGGAAAGTCACGTCCATCTCTGGAAAGTCACGTCCATCTCCTGAACCTCACGTCCATCTCTGGAAAGTCACGTCCATCTCTGGAAAGTCACGTCCATCTCCTGAACCTCACGTCCATCTCTGGAAAGTCACGTCCATCTCCTGAACCTCACGTCCATCTCTGGAAAGTCACATCCATCTCTGGAAAGTCACATCCATCTCTGGAAAGTCACGTCCATCTCTGGAAAGTCACGTCCATCTCTGGAAAGTCACGTCCATCTCCTGAACCTCACGTCCATCTCTGGAAAGTCACGTCCATCTCTGGAAAGTCACGTCCATCTCTGGAAAGTCACATCCATCTCTGGAAAGTCACGTCCATCTCCTGAACCTCACGTCCATCTCTGGAAAGTCACGTCCATCTCTGGAAAGTCACGTCCATCTCCTGAACCTCACGTCCATCTCTGGAAAGTCACATCCATCTCTGGAAAGTCACGTCTATCTCCTGAACCTCACGTCCATCTCTGGAAAGTCACGTCCATCTCTGGAAAGTCACATCCATCTCTGGAAAGTCACATCCACCTCTGGAAAGTCACGTCCATCTCCTGAACCTCACGTCCATCTCTGGAAAGTCACGTCCATCTCCTGAACCTCACGTCCATCTCCTGAACCTCTCGTCCATCTCCTGAACCTCACATCCATCTCTGGAAAGTCACGTCCATCTCCTGAACCTCACATCCATCTCTGGAAAGTCACGTCCATCTCTGGAAAGTCACATCCATCTCTGGAAAGTCACATCCATCTCCTGAACCTCACGTCCATCTCTGGAAAGTCACGTCCATCTCCTGAACCTCACGTCCATCTCTGGAAAGTCACATCCATCTCTGGAAAGTCACGTCCATCTCCTGAACCTCACGTCCATCTCTGGAAAGTCACGTCCATCTCTGGAAAGTCACGTCCATCTCTGGAAAGTCACATCCATCTCTGGAAAGTCACGTCCATCTCCTGAACCTCACGTCCATCTCTGGAAAGTCACGTCCATCTCTGGAAAGTCACGTCCATCTCTGGAAAGTCACGTCCATCTCCTGAACCTCACGTCCATCTCTGGAAAGTCACGTCCATCTCCTGAACCTCACGTCCATCTCTGGAAAGTCACGTCCATCTCTGGAAAGTCACGTCCATCTCCTGAACCTCACGTCCATCTCCTGAACCTCACGTCCATCTCTGGAAAGTCACGTCCATCTCTGGAAAGTCACGTCCATCTCTGGAAAGTCACATCCATCTCTGGAAAGTCACGTCCATCTCCTGAACCTCACGTCCATCTCTGGAAAGTCACGTCCATCTCTGGAAAGTCACGTCCATCTCTGGAAAGTCACGTCCATCTCCGAACCTCACGTCCATCTCCTGAACCTCACGTCCATCTCTGGAAAGTCACGTCCATCTCTGGAAAGTCACGTCCATCTCTGGAAAGTCACATCCATCTCTGGAAAGTCACGTCCATCTCTGGAAAGTCACATCCATCTCTGGAAAGTCACGTCCATCTCTGGAAAGTCACGTCCATCTCCTGAACCTCACGTCCATCTCTGGAAAGTCACGTCCATCTCTGGAAAGTCACATTCATCTCTGGAAAGTCACGTCCATCTCTGGAAAGTCACGTCCATCTCTGGAAAGTCACGTCCATCTCTGGAAAGTCACGTCCATCTCCTGAACCTCACGTCCATCTCCTGAACCTCACGTCCATCTCTGGAAAGTCACGTCCATCTCTGGAAAGTCACGTCCATCTCTGGAAAGTCACATCCATCTCTGGAAAGTCACGTCCATCTCCTGAACCTCACGTCCATCTCTGGAAAGTCACGTCCATCTCTGGAAAGTCACGTCCATCTCTGGAAAGTCACGTCCATCTCCGAACCTCACGTCCATCTCCTGAACCTCACGTCCATCTCTGGAAAGTCACGTCCATCTCTGGAAAGTCACGTCCATCTCCTGAACCTCACGTCCATCTCTGGAAAGTCACGTCCATCTCTGGAAAGTCACGTCCATCTCTGGAAAGTCACATCCATCTCTGGAAAGTCACGTCCATCTCCTGAACCTCACGTCCATCTCTGGAAAGTCACGTCCATCTCTGGAAAGTCACGTCCATCTCTGGAAAGTCACATCCATCTCTGGAAAGTCACGTCCATCTCCTGAACCTCACGTCCATCTCTGGAAAGTCACGTCCATCTCTGGAAAGTCACGTCCATCTCTGGAAAGTCACGTCCATCTCCGAACCTCACGTCCATCTCCTGAACCTCACGTCCATCTCTGGAAAGTCACGTCCATCTCTGGAAAGTCACGTCCATCTCTGGAAAGTCACGTCCATCTCCTGAACCTCACGTCCATCTCTGGAAAGTCACATCCATCTCTGGAAAGTCACGTCCATCTCTGGAAAGTCACGTCCATCTCTGGAAAGTCACGTCCATCTCTGGAAAGTCACGTCCATCTCTGGAAAGTCACGTCCATCTCCTGAACCTCACGTCCATCTCTGGAAAGTCACGTCCATCTCTGGAAAGTCACGTCCATCTCTGGAAAGTCACATCCATCTCTGGAAAGTCACGTCCATCTCTGGAAAGTCACGTCCATCTCTGGAAAGTCACATCCATCTCTGGAAAGTCACGTCCATCTCTGGAAAGTCACATCCATCTCTGGAAAGTCACGTCCATCTCTGGAAAGTCACATTCATCTCTGGAAAGTCACGTCCATCTCTGGAAAGTCACGTCCATCTCTGGAAAGTCACGTCCATCTCTGGAAAGTCACGTCCATCTCCTGAACCTCACGTCCATCTCTGGAAAGTCACGTCCATCTCTGGAACCTCTCGTCTATCTCCTGAACCTCACGTCCATCTCTGGAAAGTCACGTCCATCTCTGGAAAGTCACGTCCATCTCTGGAAAGTCACATCCATCTCTGGAAAGTCACGTCCATCTCTGGAAAGTCACATCCATCTCTGGAAAGTCACGTCCATCTCCTCAACCTCACGTCCATCTCCTCAACCTCACGTCCATCTCTGGAAAGTCACGTCCATCTCTGGAAAGTCACGTCCATCTCTGGAAAGTCACGTCCATCTCTGGAAAGTCACATCCATCTCTGGAAAGTCACGTCCATCTCTGGAAAGTCACGTCCATCTCTGCAGGTAGTCCAGAACGCTGCTCCTCCAGTCCGCACTAAAACCATGAAGGTGGATCATAGACTTCCAGTCTGCAGATCTTCACATTGTCTTAAAAATTTTTAACTTAGTTTGCAAAGCAATGAGTTGTTTTAAATTATGATTTTGTGGTTCATCATGAAGCAACCATATCCCTCAAGTTATCAGGGTCACGTCTACTTTCTGTTCCCAGAGTCCGAACTAAATGCGGAAGAAGCGGTTGGTCTTTATGCTGTTCACGTGACAGAAGCTTCCAGAAACCTGGAGGTCTCCTGAAACTTTCAGCTGCTTTAAATCAGGGTTTAAAACTTTTCATTTTTCTGTCATTTATCAAACTGTCTCAAATTATTTTTCATGTTGCAACTTTCATTTTATGCATTTTATCTCAGTCTTTGTCACTTTTGTGTCTTCATTTAAATACTTTCATTTTTTCTTTTAAAAGGTTATTTTTACTGTACTTTGTAATACTTCCTCTGCGTTCCACTGGTTCATTGTGTCATGTAGAGCAATTTAAATTGTCATGCACATGAAATGTGCCATCAAACTTGCTTCGCGAATTACTGACAACAAAAACATTTTACAACAACCACTATTGACTTTTTGAGCTGTTAAAACGAGGACTTTTTGTGATAATGTAGTGTAGCTGTTTTCCATCCAGTTACCTTTATGACATTTTACACAAGAAGAGAAAAGTTTGATCAATGTCATGACAACTACAATAATGTGTTGAGAGTAAGTAGAGAATTGTAATTAATATGATTCTAGTAGTTGCACAAATAGTTGTATCAAATCTTGCTTTGATTTAAATAATTTTATATCACAGCGTCCTATATTTAACTTTTTATACAATTTTTAAAGAAGGCCTAAAAGTATTACTTCAAGCAGAGTGTTAAACAGTAAAAGTATCTCCCCCTCTGCAGAAATCTGTTCTGATCTGCACAGTTAAGTGATCATGAAGTGAACTTTATGCTATAAATACAGCTTTTCCATTTTCTACAGTCCATTACAGCTGGGGGGGAAACAGCCTCTTAAGAGATATCCAGACGTTTCCTGAGGCTTTGAGCCCCTAGGGCCTCCCCTCTTTTTACCCTGAGCAGGAAGAAATCAACAGCTAAAGCAACAGCATCTCCTTTTCCTGCAGCTACTCCAAGCATACACCACTAATGCCTTGAAATCACATTTTCCCATCACTTCTCTACCATCACTTTTTAAAAGCATGCCATTTCCTACCACTTTAAGGAGTAAAGAGATAAAAATGATAACACATTGGCGCAGATAAAGATGGACACTTTGCGCCCTCTTTCCATTTTAGAACTTTTTTTTAAGAGTTCTTTATAACTACTGGATTTCTTTTCAGATTTTCATTAAAACCTAATTTCATTTCACATGCCTTCCTTATGTGGCAGTACATTAGGAAAATAAAGTTTAGGAGGTACTGAGTCAGATGAGCTTAAACTCAAGTCTGTTGTGTGTTTTGGGTGAAACTTAGGTCCAGATTTATTAAAGGTGTGCATATACCAAAAAGTGTGCAAACTCATTGCACACTAAAAAGAATTACAACTTGATTTACCAACAACGTGCAATAAGGGCTGCAACTTTTAAAGGTCCAAAATAGCACATCTGCATCCAGTTAGTACTTCTGCCAAAATGAATATGCAATGTGCAGTGTTATTATGCTAAATGTGTGTTGGAAGGGTAAAATGTAAATATATGACTTTAGCACCCACAATGTGATCCATCAAACCTGAAAACTGTCTATATTTAACATGTTTTGTTTTGGGGTTTTTTTCTAATATGGAGAGAGGATCACATAGCAGGTAAGAAACAATAACATTTTACATCCTTCCATGAACCTCACACACTCCCTCCCATGACAATCCGGTGAAAACAACAGAAAAAAAAACTGCAAATGAATCATCAAAAATAATATTTTCACTCTTACACCTTCTTACCTTTATTATTGGAGTTAAACATATGTATGTCCACTTATTCCATATTTTGCATATTCATATCTACTCTTGTATGTCCTGATCCACAAATGTCACATATGCATGCATCCACATATTTACTAACACATCCTCATTCATGCTCTCCTAAATACACCTTTACATTTGTATACTTTTACCTTCATATATTAAGGCAACAATACTTTCATATTTTGTTGACTCATAGAGCCACACATACCTCCATTATTCAAAAAAATAAGAAGGAAAAAAAGGGAGGGGAAAAATATAAATAAATGAATGAATACATCCAAAGGGAAGATAAATCCTCTTAGAAATCCAGGTGTTAAGTCATAAATATCCTCTTTCAGAATTAAGCTAGTTTTATTACAAACAGCAACTTGAAGCCGTTTCCTGGAGTTCTTTTAGTCTTAATCCCCTTTGTTTTTCATAAATGTAGTTAATAATATAATTTCCTTCTCAATTCTGCTTTTACTGTGTCCCATAGTATTAAAGGAGAAATTTCCCTAGAATCATTTAGGTCAAGGTAATCTTGAATTTCCCACTTTAACATTTCCCTTATAATAGGATCACTGAGTACAGAACGTTTCAGTTTCATTTCCATAACTTTTTATCCCGTCTTAACTGTAGAGATAAAGTAATTGGACTGTGGTCTGATAAATTTATTGTTTTTATATCACAATTCTTCATTTTAAATCTATCCGCTGCAAAAAAAAAACATAATCCAGTCTTAAGTGAGTGGAATGGGGTGAGGAAAAGTATGTATTCTCTTTTTTCCATATGTTCCTTTCTCCATACATCTATTATTCCCAATTCAGCCATTTAAATTTCACTCTTTCACATATTAAATATCCTGGATTGAGCCTAATGTTACAATCCCTTGCACAGATTACCCTTGTGAGTTTGTCATTAAATTAAAGATATGTCTATGAACGATGGAAGAGGCAATGGCGGATTTACAGAGACGACAATTCCCAGTAAAAATTACAACCCAACTGAAATTTCTTCTGGAGAGAATTCAGCAAGAGGTCTGCCAGCCTGCACACAGGCAACGTACATCCCAAGCTGGCAAGGAAACATCAGGCTGCAAGAAAACAATACAAGAATCTGATTGATCTATCCTAACTATGGAAGATAGAAAACAAAAAAGAAATGAAGGCATAATGCCAGGTAATAAGAAGGTCAGGGCATACAAATTAAGGACAGAAACTGCTATGTTTGTTATCACTGCAGAGGACCATCAAATTCTGTTTGAAAATAGAGGATATCCTTCTGGTTTACAGGGCAAATATCAAACCCTAATTGTGGAAGTCTGGATAGAGAAAAAAATCATTGGTTCACAATATTTTGTACAGTTTGTTTTGGTTTTTTTTGTTGGTTTTTTTTGTTGTTTTTTTTTTGTTTAATCAGGTGATCATAAAGAGTTTGTTTGAATTAATTAAAAAAGGGAAGAATAGTTAATGGATGCAAAGAGTAATTGTTTGAATGATTTCCTTTAATGTAAACAGGATATTAAACCAAATTTTAAAAAAAGCAAAACAAAAAAAAAAAAAAAAAAAGGGCCCAAATTGCATTCCTGCACGAAACACATGAATCAACTTGAACATGCAAAACTACAAAGGATGGGCTTCCAACATGTATCTTCCTCCTCCTATAGGCCATAAGAGAGGAGTCACAATCCTCATACCTAATATATAAAATTATGAACATATAATATATATATTATATATATATATATATATATATATATATATATACATATTTAACAGGCATGGCTGCGGTCATTGTCACAGAAGCAGAGAACACATTTTTCACCCTTGGACAAATATTTTTGGGGTTCTTTTGCAGCAGCTGGATTTCCCAGAGTAATAAGAACAATTGTGCCCATGGGCAGCTTGTGTACTGAGCATGTGTACAGAAATTGACAACAAACATTTTAGCTTATCATGACGTTTTTGTGATGGCAAAATCAATGTTTTGGTAAAACATCCTGGGTGGGTTTATAATTCTCTTATTTTGAAAAAGATTCTTCTGTTCTTGAAGCTGCAAGCTGGTGGGTTTTTAGACGTCTGGCTTGTTAGTGGGTCAGTTTATGAAATATCAGTAAAACTGTTAAATTGGCTGCCAGAACAGGAAAAGTTAAAGGGTCGATAAACATATCTGTGAATTCAGATCTTAAACACGTAATTGTTAAATTTTAGCAAGTATTTTATATAGTTAATCTTTAGAGTTACATTATTCACTTTCATATCAACTTTCCAGAAGAGCTTATAGCTTTTTAACTAGGCATAAAAATTTCCAGTGTTTGCTTCCGTACCAGTGAATAAATAATGCACCTCTGGGTTATAATGTAATGCATCAAGTCCAGCTGGATTAAATAAATGAATGTAAAATAGGGTTTGATGAGGGATGTAGTCTGACATTGTGGTCCAATGGGATTGGCAGTCTTTCTGTATCAATGCTGCTGATCAGTTGAAATGGATAGACTATAACAGCCCACTGTCCTATGCAAGTGGACTGATAATCACTGATAACGTGCATTCAGTTGAGTGAGAGGGTCTGAATCAGGGGGCTATTGAAACCAAGCTCCTCATTGGTTGTTCTGCATCTTACTGTACTCATTGATAATTGGAGAATAAATGATTGGTTCAATCACAGAAATGAAACAGTTCAAGAGTCACTGGTCAAGTTTCATTTTAAATGAACTGGTGATGATGAAAAAAAAATAAAAAGCATAGACACAACAAATGACATGGGGGGTGGGGTTAGTGGTTCAGGACTTAGAGCAGGTCGCACCCAATCCAGAAGGTTGCTGGTTTGAATCCTGCTCCCAGTGAATATGTCGTTGTATCCCTGGGTAACACACTTCACCCTTCTTGCCTCCAGTGTTGATGTGAATGTGAGTGAATGATTTAGAGAGGCTGCTGGCGTGTATTGACTGCCGTGTTTCCGTCATGTTTCACCTCAGGACAGCTGCGGCTACACATGAAGCCGACCATCACCACTAATAATGGATTTAAAGAAAAGCACTTTGGGTGCCTTGAGAAGAGATTAGTCGTTGCCCTGCATGGGATAAGGATTTTGTCTCATTTTAAGAAATACTCATGTATTACTTTTCATTGGGAATCATACAAACCATTTGTGAAAGCAGGCTGAGGAGATGCAGGGGGAGTTTTTAAACGGGATCAAAAAGGAAAGGAGGAGCATAAGGAGAAAGCAGCTACAGTTAGCTGTCAAACCCACCTCCTCGCCTCCTTTCTGTGGATCTGATCTGCTTTCTCCTTTACAACTTTTTACTCAAATATTTAATCCCAGTTTCTTTACTTTAGATGTGGCCTGTGGGCCACTCCGTCACCAGTAAAACCAGAGTTCAGGTGGTTGTGGTTTGTGAGAAGGAATGATGTTATCAGACAGTGTTTGAATAATTTGTTTTTTATTGTTTTGAAAGCTGTTTCTTTCCTCTTTTCTTTTTGTGGCAGTAAGATGTATAGCAGTAGTGTAGCAGTGGGGCACTGGGATCCTGCAGAAGCAGCAGACCAACTGGAGGACAGAAACTGGAAAAAGCACTTATTGGCAGCAGGTGCGACTGCAGGACTCCACTCTTCCATCTGATTTTTGATCCTCTGTACCTGATAAATTCCCAATTAAGAAAAAATAAACAATCAAGGACTTTTTTTATATTTTGTGACACAGAATTTTAGACATTTTAATAAACAAATCAATAAAAGATTATAACTTTTCACAACTTCCCTCTGGGACAATAAAGTATTATGTCATGCAGAAAATAAACACTTTTTTTATTTTCCTAAAATCGTTTTTGAATGAAAAAATCCTTCAGGGATTTAAAGGAATAAATAAGTTGTGCCCAACAAATATGTTGTTTTGTTTTGCTTTTAGAAGTGTCACAACATGAGTAACTCCTGATTTACTAATGAAAATAAGGGGGGAAAAAAATAATCAATCAATCAATCAAATGATTCATTTAAAACATAAAGCTGCTGGAGCACTTTTTATGCTTACAAAGCTTGATGAAGAACTGAGTGTAGAAAGCATACAAATGTGATGACCAGTCTCCTACTCAGTGATGAGAAACTCATTTAAAAGTGTCCAAATTTCTCCTATAAGAGCCACAAGAGGAAGCTGGATGTTCACACCGTCCGCTCAGACGGCACTTTCACAGCCTCTGATCGATTTCCACTGAAAAAAGCGATTTTCCTCTCTGGGGGGGATTTTTGCCACTGTGTCCATCCAGTGGCATCTGTCTCCAACTGAATCCTCTTCAGTCATTTCCTGGATGCCTTTATGCAAGATCTCTCAAAATAAGACCTCCAAACAGATCCGCACTCTACGGATGTTGTCCCAACGCATTTCCATGAAAAAAACCTGCACTCATGCAATTTCAAATAGAAAAATTTGAAACAGAATATTTTTGAAGCACGATGACAATAAACCCCGTCGTTTTAGGGAGACAGCTCAGCCCAACAAAGCTTTTCTGCCTAAATGGTCCACTTAATGCAAATGATCATTTACCTTTCGACGTGTGCCAGATCATTAGGTAGGGGCATTAAATCCAGCCACCGCAGCACCAGAGGGGGTCTGAATGAACTGCCGCTCACCACATAGATATCTGTATCTGTTTATGGGGCAACGTGGCATGATGTGCAGAAGTGGCTTTTTCAAGAAGGAAAGTGTGTGTGCATGATCTGTGACATTAAAAGGGCCAGCAGCCCTGGGTGTCACCACGTGCCCAGAATCATTTGACACAAGCAGATGCATCATTAAAATACTGCCACACTTGCTGGCCAGGCAAGAGACCAGACAGTCTCTCGTACACACATTAGCATTTTGTGCCCCAATTCTTTTGAAACGCCCCCAAATTCCACAATGACACACAAAGGTTGCAGACACATTACGACTGACATACCCAAGATGAACCTCATTTTTCAGTTCTCATATTTTATCTGTGACTTGTGTGAATTTCAACAAGTTTGTGTGAATTTTGAGGGGACTAGCTGTGCGATGGGGAATATGCTGGGCTTGCTGGATGTGTGTGAGTGTGTGTGTAAAAGACGGTGCTTGCCCTAGCTGTGGCAACCCACCCCTTCTCATTAAATCAGGCATAACAACTAATGTCTGGGGTCGACTGTGGCCACATAATGCACATATACAGCAGCAGCCGGACACACTCCTACACACATGGTGACAGCGGGGCCGACAGCGGGCCAGCAGTGGACTTGTGATGTGCAGCCAGAGGATAGATACAGACAGACTTCACCTTCTTCTGCTCTGCTGCTACTTGCTAGAAAACACACAACAGATGGCTGAAACACAACCAACTTCTTCTTACCACTTTCTCACCTCCTTCTCTTTCGGATTCATCCTTCTCTCCCTGCGTTATCCATCCATTCATAACTTCTCAGTAAAGCCTGCTTGTTTAAACAGACCGAAAAGCTGAGCAGTTACTATTCTCTATTAACAACAGTTTGATTAATTTCAGGCACCCCTGCTGATTTATGAAGCTGTGCATGTACAGTATATGCTTTTATAGAAGTGTCTCTATCAGAAATCCCATTCAAAGTCAAGTTATGTGCACATGGCCGTTAGTGATCTCATTAAGATCATAAACTAATCTCGGGGTCCTGATCATGAGTGAGGGAAGGATGGAGCGCGAGATGGACAGACGGATCGGTGCGGCGTCTGCAGTAATGCGGACTCTGCACCGGTCTGTCGTGGTGAAGAAGGAGCTGAGCCAGAAGGCGAAGCTCTCGATTTACCTCTCAATCTACATTCCTACCCTCACCTATGGTCATGAGCTGTGGGTCGTGACCCAAAGTACGAGATCTCGTATACAGGCGGCTGAAATGGGTTTCCTCCGCAGGGTGGCCGGGCTCTCCCTTAGAGATAGGGTGAGGAGCTCGGTCATCCAGGAGGAGATCAGAGTAGAGCCGCTGCTCCTCCGCATCGAGAGGAGCCAGTTGAGGTGGCTCGGGCATCTGGTCAGGATGCCTCCTGGACCTCCCTGGTGAGGTGTTCCAGGCACGTCCCTCTGGGAGGAGACCCCGGGGAAGACCCAGGACACGCTGGAGGGATTATATCTCTCGCTGGCCTGGGAACGCCTCGGGATCCCCCCCGCAGAGTTGGCAAATGTGGCTGAGGAGAGGGAAGTCTGGATCGTGTAGTTAACATGTAGCTACCTTCTCTACATACATTGTCCTTTATTTGGAAAGAAAAACTGCAAAGCTTTTTTGTACCTGTTGCTGGCTCTGGTTGGTTTCCTGAACATGATACTGAGGCCTCATTTACACCACAACATCTCCATGCAAAACACAAAACTTTTTTTTCCAACTCTCTCCATGTAGTAAAAAACACATTAAGATCAGAAACATTGTAGTGCACATGCCTCCAGAGGACAGTAAAAATTCAATGAAGCATCCAGGTGTGCACCACTTCCTCATAAATACATGCTGACTGCTTTCTAAACGATAGTTATCTGGTTCATGTAACCTCTGCGTCTTCACTGGCAATATACATGCTCTGCAAGGTTTTGCGTCACCAGACATAATGAATTTAAAACATGCAGCTACACAAAGATGACACGGAGGGCCGCCATTGCTGTTGTGCTTTTTGCGAGTTAAACATGGTTGAGTGCACAAGATGATGTGAAAGACGTCACTGTCACCCAAACATATCAATTCCTGTTGACACAGACAAGATTCAGCTTGAATTGCGAGAAACTTTCCCTCTGGAAGCCATTGTCGAATCTTTGTGGGTTTTATTCAACAGAAAACTCTGTAACCGTGGAAACAAGAGGCCAACACAGTTTTAGTGTTGTGGTGTAAACAGGGGCTCGTGCAGCACTGCTCAGCAGCATGCCTCCTGAACGTACAGCACCACAGCATGTGTACGCTCATGGTGTGTTTAAAGATGGCTCAGAAAACACATTGTCACATCTTCATGTTAACAGCATAAAAACACACAAAATATAGGCGGGCATTTCCTACACGTACCCCTTGTCCTTTATACGTTTGCACATTTGTAACTCTGCTGCTCATCCCACAAATGCATTTTCCCTACAAATGTGGCTCCATTAAAAAGGAAACCAGTAGACTTTCCAAAAGTATAAGATGTATTGCCAAGGAGCATTGTTAGAATAAGGAAATAATCCACCAAACACTCATTTACTGAGTTTTTATGCCAAGTTTAATTATGAAAACGTCACACTTCAGAAAAATCAAATTACAACTGAAGCTTCAGCTTCAAGCTGAACAGGGAAAATTTGGAGCGTTGCAAAGTCTAATATGGGAAACATGAGCATTTTAAATATCTTTTGCATACATCCTTTAAAAGGTTCAACCTGTGCATATTATGAAGAACCATGGAGGAAAAGCCCTTACAACCTTATATTGCCTTGAATCAACTTTTCATGAAAGATGTTACACTACAATAAAAATTAAAAAAAATAGTTTCTTATTGGGTTTGAAAATTGTAACGTGTTTAGCGGCAGCACACTTCTGAAAGTCAAGATTTTCATCCTCCAAGCTTTTTCAATTTCCAAAGAGGAAGAGGATGTTTGGTCTTGGGTCTTATGTCTGCTGTCTAAGGAACTATAAATACACATTTAGACACTTCCAGGTAAAAGGACAGGGCAATGCAAACACACAAACACTGCTAACCAGACAGACTTGGGAGTCTGAGCAAGGGAGGGAGGGGAAAAGTAGCCACATAAAAACCTATTGAGCTTAACAATAGTGTTATTAAATGCACAGAGGTAGTGTTTAACAATGTGGTAGGAAGCGACAGGGTGAATACCTCCGGGAATGATGGGGATTGGCTCAGCATCAAAGCCCTGCATAGAACACAGCATTGTCTTTAAATTCACACCATTGTCTTCCTAAACACACACCCACAAACATATTTCTATACATCTAAAACGATGATGTGAGGAGATATTTTGTAAAGCTAAAAAAACTTTTAAACTGCAGATTATGAGTCACATTTGTGTTAAAAACAAAGATGGAAGAAACAGAAAGAGGACCGCATGGATTTAAAAGATGGAAACTAAATAATTAAAAATTATTTAATTCATTTATTCATACAATAACATAAAAACTTTCCCAACTGGACTCTTCTGAGTTTTGGTGTTTCACTCATGTGACATTCCATCTTTAGCACTCAGTCTTTTTCCTAACCGCTTGTTCTAGTTAAGGGACACGGGAAGGTGGAGCCTGTCCCAGTAATGACTAGGCGAGAGGCAGGGTACACCTGGACAGGTTACCAGTCCATTGCAGGGACAACACAGAGAGAAAAAGAAAAAAAATTACACATATGCCCACTTCTAGCGACAATTTAGAGGAATTAATTAACTTAACATGAATCTGTACAGTACAGGAACTGCTTTGATCTGCCTCTATCATGCACACCTCTCCTCAGCGAGGCTGCTAGTGAACTGAGAAGAAGAGCGCAAAAAGGAAGTGATGTCAACAAAGAAAACCAAGATCACATTAACAAAATAAAAGCTCCACATGAAATAAATGCATGAAATAAAAATAAAAAATAATACAGAACAAGGTCTATGTAATTTTTGGTGAAATATAAAGTATTCAAACATACCTGTTACAAATAAGCATGTTTGTTGCACATTTTGGAGCAACCATCACTCGGCTCGGCTGGTCCGGGAACGCCTTTCGATCCCCCCGCAGAGTTGGCAAATGTGTCTGGGGAGAGGGAAGTCTTGGCTTCCCTGTTTAGGCTGCTGCCCCCGCGACCTGACCCCGGATAAGTGGCGGAGAATGGATGGATGGATGTCAGGCAGAGACAGAAGACAGATGTGACAGGTGGGGTGGCGAGGTCATGAGTTTTAGTTCTCAGAGCTGGACCAGGCAGACTAATTTAAATGTCATCAGTCATGGCCTTTTTTTTATTTAAAAACAAGAACAATTATGTAAAATATTATATGTAATATTCAAATATCCTAAATTGCTTGATATTGCAAATAAATGTCTTTTATCAGTCTGAAAAGCCCACTCATGTTCCAGGGACCTCTCTCGGCAATTCCCATATCCCTGCATTAGTCACAGCCCTGCTGGATGATGAAAAAACCAATGAGTTTTCCTATGTGTGTGTGAGGGACCAAGCCGGCAAAGGAAGAGGAACACAAGTGACTTCAAAAGAAAAGGGTTTTATTTGCCCAAAACGTTTTGAGAAAAACATTTCAGGCCTTTAAAAGAAGACAACTAAGCAAAAACCTCAGTCAGAGTCCTAAAATAACTAAACTAACAAACCAAGGTACCAAAATCTACACAACAAAACCCAACTGACTTAACAGACAAGATATAAAAGGGAACTTAAATACTGGCTGATCAGACCAGTTACAAAACATATATAGGGTAACACATATTACCATAGTAACAAACTGAGCAAAGAAACAGAACCTACTAACAAAAGAAAACACATACTACTCAATAGTGGGAAAAAATTAATACAGCAAACATTTAAAGAAACTAAATTAAACTAATGATCTCCCCCTCTGAAGGCGAGGTCTTCAAAAGGGCCCGTGGCACATCCTGGCCACTGGCTTTCCACTTGTGCACACTCCTGCTCCCCAGTGTCTAAGCAGCTCCCTTCAGCACCAGTAAAAAGAAAACAAATAAAGTTAAACTAAAAACAAGCTAACAGTTGAAAACTCAGCGGCTCCTCGGTGTGTGCGCTAACAAAAAGGAACTAAAGCATTTCAACTCAGTTTAAATAATAAAACTAAATTGCTAAAAATGGCGTTGGTGCTCGCAGTTACCGCCTTTAGATGTGAGGCCGCTGGTTTGGCCATCACTGTCCAAATATAGCCGGCTGAAGAGGACACACACACACACAGGAGGACACAGTCATGATAAAATGACTGCGCTAACAACATCCACAGTTTTCTGTTCATGACAGTTCCACCTACACTCTAGGTCCGGACCTCGAGATCGGCCATCCTTCAGCTTTTAGATGCTTCCTTTCTCTAGCACACATGGACCTCATTGGTCACCAGGTCAGCCAGGTGTTGAAGAAGCATTGTATCTAGAAGTTGCAGGGTGGTAGTTCTCGAGGACTGAACATGGACATCCTGCTCTAAGTTTAGAACTTTTAAAATAAATTTGGAACAAAAAGTAAGTAAATTTGTGTTTCTTGTATTACTCCTTTGTTTTAACAGTGCTTGGTGTTTACTGGACTGGATAAAACAAGACAAAAGGGAAATTAAACAATTTCTTTATTTAAGCAACAGGAGCCTCGATATCATGTGGAAGAACCATAAACAGCCACAACAGCCTGCTCATCCAGCTCTTCCTTCTGCTCTTCATGATGGTCACCAGTTTGGTCATATAGTGCTGTGGGATGGTATCCCATTCTTTAACCAGTCAACAACCAGGTTGGCGAGATAGAGTTGACCCCCAGACTGTGACGATATGTGTTCATCCCTGGTTGCAAAGACTGATGTCCACATCTCTGGTTTCTCAGCAAGGGAGAAACTGCTCCTCATATCACACTTCCTCCACCAAAATAAGTTACCCAAACACACTTTGACTGACTGCGAGAGCAGCGCTTGCTGCACTGGTCATCACCATAGGTACCAGACACTCAAAATAAGAATCAATATGAGAATCAGCTGTTTTGTATTGGCAGAGAATATCTGGCAAGTATTTCCTGGCTACAGCCTACATACTCAGCTCTGCTGCTGCTCCCACAAAGCCCCTTACAGATGGGAAATAAACAGGTTGTCCAACAGTATAAGTATTTGTATTACCAAGAAGCATTGCTACAACAAAGAAGCAAACGCTCATATTCTGACTTTCCCTCATCCTTTGATCTATTTATATCACAAATAAACCAGAATGTTTATCCAGACATACACCTGACATACTTTCATGTCCAACAGGGGATTTAGATGACAAGATTTATCTGAGTTTGTCCATTTAAGCTGGGGTAGATAATCTTGCTTAGAGACTATTGTTTTTACTCTGGGTGAAGTGCTTCCTTGTCCTTATAGTAGTCTATACATTTTGTAATCATGAAGAATCAAAAATATAGTTAGTCCCCTCAGTTTACTGTAAATCTGTAAAAACTCTGACCAATCAAAATGTTCGGGCCGAATTGAAGTTGTTCACTTCTTTTATTCCGTAAGCTTCTTCTCCTGGATCTCCTCCTCCCCCTCAAGAACCGCACACCCTGCATATAAATAGCGTGTTAGGACGAAAATACAGCGTAGTGAAGAAGAAACTCGGAAGGCAAACATGGCTGAGAAAATGCAGGAAGGATTTCCCGACCCGGCTCGGTTTATTTGCCTCCTCCTGCTAAACAGCCGAGAAAGAGAAAATCGTTGGTGGAAAAAGCTGCAAACTATAAAAGCACTCGGAGAGCGCAATGGCATTTCAAAAATTCCTGGATCACCACCAAAATTAAATCAGTTCTTCCTTTTCACATTTCCAACAAGTCCTGAAAATTTCATGAAAATCCGTCCATAACTTTTGGAGTTATCTTGAACACAAACAAAAAAACACCAGTAAAAACGTTCCCCTTCTTGGTGGAGGGAAGAAAAAAGCCTCGGATAACGTAAGGAGCAACACCAGAGGGGGAGGAGCCAAGACAGGGCGCCGCTTTCACATCTTGCTCCCCAACATTACCTTCCCCAGCTTTAAACTTATGAAGCAACTCAACTGTTTAAAGCGGCTCTCTGATGCTATTTCTAGTTTTCTGAGCTTTCAGACATATGAAAGGTTTTAGAGAGTTTTTTTCTACTTCGAAATTTTAGTGACGTTTAGGGACTCAGGGATTGGTCATCTTCTCATTTTCTCAAGGTTGTGCACGTTCAGAGAAAGCCACGCCCACCTTTACTGCTCAGTATAACTACTCCCAGCAGTTGACCAATCAGACGCAGCCTGCAGGCAGGACAGAGGGCGGAGCTTTCTCTGTCCGCTTGTTTCTGGCAGAGGCTGATCTGAGGAAATCAATACAAAATAAATGAAGGGGTTTGTGAAAAATTCTTGATTATTTCTTGCCCTTCTGGACTTGCATATTAAATTTAAATTAAAACTATTATTAAATTAGACTGAAATGTGCATCATAGAGACACTTTAGGCCAACACTGGCTAACTAAGATGCTCTATGGTTTATACAGATAAAAACAATATCTCATTTATTATATCTCAGTGTGGAAAAAGAGAAAAAGAAATTCCCATTATGTGAAGCAATTCCTCTAATAAGTCATCCTTTCTCCAAGCTAAGAGAGAATATGCTTCAGAAACATGAAGGTGAGCGTCTTCAAAATCTCAAGCAGATCATAAAATATAGGCTCCAAGAGTAAAGGACATGGTCCTAAAAACCCTTGAAAGAGGATTACAGTCTAACTACTTCAACCCCGCCACCCCCACCCCCAACTTCTGTGATCCCAAAGCTGACTTATTACCTTCAGACTTTGCAGAGTTGAGCTTTCAGCTTAAATAAAATTGATAAGTACACAAATATACCCTGCATAAAAAGACGTTTGGCAGTAAATAAGATGCATGCATATTTTCTTGCAGCCATTTTGCAAATCATACAGTGCTCACAACATACTTACTAAGAATGACGAGTTGTTGTCACGAATGCCTCAATAATACCAGCAATAAAGTGCAGATTTATGGCAAATGTTTTCATCGCTTTGCCTCTATCAGTGCCCTTGCTTCAAAATTAATTATTGATTAATCACTCTGCTTTTTAGCAAAAATGCAGACCAGCAATATCAAACTATCACAAAAAATGATTATGCCCTCAAATCACATATGTCTGGCCCATTCATTACTATTGTATTGACAAGGACCGAGCTGCTAATCGCCAGATCCAAAGAAATGAGGGCTGTCAGCGTTTCCGTTGATCGTGCTAAAACCAGATATACAGAGTAAGATGTAAGTTCATGGATTGATCAGAGCAAGAGGCAGGGATGGAAAGGCTAACCATGCAGAGGAAGGTGCATATGCATAATCATCAGTTTGCTTTGGTCTTAAGTCTACAGCACAACAGCACTGAGACATGATGACAAAGATGGTGTGAGTGTGTGTGTGGATGTGGGCTTACATGCTGGAGCCACAGTTCAGTTGCCAGTGCAGGCTTGCCAGCAGTAAAAGGTCAAGGCAAAGTTTAGATGGCATGTACCAGGGGCCTTAAGATATTCACAGCCAGCATTTTAGCCTGAACATAATGAGATGGAACTGGTAAATATTTGCTGATGGCTGAAAAATTCCACCCATGCTAAGAAGCTATTTTGAATACAAAAGATGTCAGGGGAGGATGATAAGTGAGGATGGGAGGTGGGGATGGGGTGTCACCTGATAGCTAATTAGTACATTTGCCCAAATAATTAGAATGAGCACTCATGGCTGATATCACATAGGAGAGTAGTGTGTGTAGCATTCTGAATGGGAGAATCTGCATTTGATAGGCCGCTGGCCATTTATAATCCCGCCCTTGGGGGTCTTTAATGGATGTATTTACCTTCGGTGCATGTTGGTTATTTGTGAGTAAGATGGCAGGTTGATGCACCAATAACCAAACATTTTCAGGCCCTAATGCTTCTCCAGCAAAAGAAATGTTCTTTTAAATCTGCTCCAGAATTTGTAAACCCGTTAACAAGAGATCCTCTGACTATTTACTCAAAGTGACTGGGGGAAGGGGATTAAAAAACCCTCTGTATGTCTCTCCACCCTCAGCCTGCCTCTCACAGGGCTGAAAGAGAGAGGTCTGCATGTCCACACACATATTAAACATTGCAAATAGAAACTTCATCTCATTATCCTGTCTTTTAAGTAAAAGCCAAACACAGCATTTGTGATGCCCCATTTCTCCTTTACATTATAATGCAAATACAGTAAATCTGGGAGGAGAGACAGACAGAATTACAAAAATTTATGAAAAGAAACGAGAAATGGAGAAAGACTCTTCATTTTCCAAATGCACAGGATGATTTTTTTAGGCGTTTTACTTGTGAGTATTATTATCCTACAGATACTTCACATGACCAGCTGAGTCTCATGTTTTATCACATTGCAGCAACAAAGTAAGGTTAGAAGCCAAAAGTTGGGCTTGACTTTCTTTTTCCAGCTCAAAGACGAAATAGATGCTTTTAAACGGAAACTGAATGAGGACTGTGAGGAGATAATGTTCTAATCTGGAAAGCTGGAGAACATTAGACTCAGAGAGGAATAAAACATTGGATTAGGGGGAAGATAAGACCTAATGACAAGTCGTCAGACTGAGCTAAAGTGAATGGAAATGACACAGGTCAGTCTCATGAAAATCAGGACTTATCTGCTTTAGATTTGTAGTTAATAAACTTGGCACATCCTCCTGCTGTACAGCTGCAAAGTGTTCCCAGTCCTGCAGTGGTCACTGCTGTTTACCATTTCATTACATTCCCATACAATACATCAGGTTTCATATAGAAAGTCTTTAAAAGTATGTAAAGCCAAGTCGGTCATAATTATTTGTTCCTGATGTGATTTTTTTTTTAAAAAAAGCACCATTTATTATGGAAATATATATATATATATATATATATATATATATTTATATATATATATATATATATATATATATATATATATATATATATATATATATTTATATATATATATATATATATATATATATATATATATATATATATATATATACATATATATATATATATATATATATATATATATATATATATATATATATATATATATATATATATATATATATATATATATATATATAAATAATCACCCTGGCAGAGTGTTTGGCAATATGCCCTTTTAGACACCCTTAATTGTTCAAACAGGAAGTACAACAAAATTTATTTGTTTAAATTAAATAAAACTGTTCCAATTGTTGCAGTCTTTTCTGCAGATTAGGATGTTGTGTACTCCATCAAAGTGATTTGTCTCTCATTTCTGGTATGAAGGAATATTCACCTGTGTCATGCGCTGTCTTTGGCGAAGACACTGGGCATTGCTTTTTCATTTTTGTGTTGAGACTATGTCACCATTATCCATCTCTCTTGCACATGTCTGTGTATTTAACATCAGAAACGTAGCAATTAAGCTAACATGTGTCAGGTAATGGAGAGCAGTGCTGCGATTAGTCAAAGGTGCATTAAAGTTGCTGTGATTGGACTAAATTGCAAGAACATGCAGAATTAACAAAGACTGGCTGAAGTAATGCATTGTAGCTGGGTCAAAATAAATGGCTGCCTACCGTCATTTGGCTGTTAGTTTTGACACACTGATGAAGCTGGTGGAACACCATCAAGTCTCCTGTCCTTTCAGCTGTATAATGATAATAATACTTTTTTATTACACCAGCCATATCTTAATTGTGTGAATAAAATCAGATGTCAATACAAACTGTTAAAAACCAGGAAATATCAAAATGATATGCATTTTGCTGCATTGAAAAAATACATTTTTTCATAATATATCCCATCACATCATTAATTATTAGACTCAATCCATATTGGGAACAGCAACAAAGACAAGTAAGGTGCAATAAAACAAGTAAGTGTGCAGTGAAATAGAACTGAAATGGCTCTCAGCAGCTCTCTATTACTTAACTTGGAAAGTTTTTCAAGGTCCTCTGGAAATCTGTTTCTAAGTCATCAGGCACAGATGGTTGTACCTCGATTCATCAGGAGCTAAAGAGAAGGAGGAGCAGGACAGGAGAACACGACGTAACTGAAATAGAAATCTGAATTGGAAGCAAGGATACAGATCAAAATGTAATCCTGCTTATAGCTCGATCAAGCCAAGAAAAGAGGGAGAAACACGAGCACGAGAGAGATTATGTGATACCTTAGCCTATCTTTACAATTAGTTTCCTACAGGCTCAGCACACTCTAAAATCACATTGAACAACTTGTCTAACAAGGTCAAGGAAAAGATGATTTAAGCCACTACTATATTTATGTGCAGCTTGCTGCAATTTGTCTCTGTCTCTCTGTGTTTTTGCAACATCTGGCACCCCAAGATTTAGGTTAGACAGGTAATTAGTGGCACATATTTGTCCTAAAGACAGGTGTATTTTCATTTAAGAAACACTCCATCACTTCTCCAGATGAGAGACAATAACATGGCGTCTGAAAGATGTGCACAGGCGCCACAGCTATGCAGCACATGCAAAATATATTCCTTAGGATGTCAGGTTATTTCTTTGAAATATTTTGATAAATTAGGAGTGAATTTGATCATATGAAAGACAATTAAGACATTGTGACTGACCACCAGCACAGTGGCAAAGCCCTGCTTTCATTACTGCACACTCCCCTTGCATGTTTGCAAGGTTTGGCACCGACTGTCCAAAACATGTTTTTGCTTGTGAGAGAGGCATTACTCTGTGTTCACAGCATCATACGGGATTAAATATCTAACATCAAAATCTAGATTCTATAAAATCTAAATACATTTCTCTCTGTTGCTCGTTTTTCCCTTTAGTGTTCAGTTCAGGAAGTAAAAACAGTTTCGCTTTTCTTCCTTCATTCAGTCATGTCTTCCCAAATTAAATGTATTGAAAACGGACGTCGTTGCTGTCATTGTGATTTCTGCAGCTCAGCAGCCTCCGCTCTCACCATCAGCCCATTCATTGCATGTTTTCCTGCTCTTTAACTTTCTTTCTCCTCTCCAAGTCCACATGATGCAGTATAGTCTTTTAAAATGGAAATCCACTTCATCATGGTCACTTGGCTCATAGTTCTAATAAATCAAGGGCCGTCCACCATTGCTGCTCTTCTCTGGAAAACAAACTGCCCCTGGATGGATCTCCTCAGCTGCTCCTAATGGAGGTCACATTCACTGACACGCATTTACTCACATGCCTGCAGAAAAAAAAACTGCTCAAACAAACCCAGTGTCTTCAGGTCCAAGAGTACAGTAAAAGAGAATAAAATTACAATAATTTCAGCAAAAGTAAGCGTTCCGTGTGCCATACGTTAAGCAGCACAAACAACAGCTTTTTATAAAACAGGACAGAAAAGACTCATCAGATTCCTCCAACCATGTTATCATCATCCTTTTTAAAATTGTGGTGCAAAAAACCTGCCAGGAAATTAGTCTGCATGTGAGCATACAAATGCAGATGGTCTGTGACTGCCTTATTCAAACATGCATGACACACGTGCACATGCATTTACTGACATGCATGCTCATATTCACTGCGTTGTTTGTTTTTGTTTCTGTGTTTAATGGAAGGATCTCTGAGCCACATCCAACTCTTCCGCTTTTGTGTATCTAAAAACAAGCTGCTTAATTCTTCGTGTAATTCATTCACAGCCTGCTCTTCAAACCATCCTGGATTTTTACTTTTTATCATTAAAGATTTTTTTATGATCTGCAATGCCACACAAAAACGTTTCATTGCATGAAAATTCCTGGTTATTGTTCTGTCAGTCCGAGATTGCAGCACGATTCACAATTCAGAGCAATATCAGGGGTGGCAAACAGGTACAAATGAACTATTTGCACATTTGCTTGGAAAACAATGGCAATCAGAACCGTTTACACTTGAACAGAACTCATTTTTCCAACAAAGCAATAATGATATTCCACTATTTTACATATCGTTATTCAGAGCAACTTTTCTATCATTGTCTTCGTTACATCGTCCACTGTTTGCACGATCCGAATGTTGTCAACTCGCTGAGTTTGTTGTGTTGCACATAACCTTATAAAAAAAATCTTACTTCATCAAATTAATCTCAGGGTGCTTCATCAAAATCCTCACTTACATGCTGCTATAGGTTATTATGAGGCATTAAAGGTCATTACAGCAATCCTCATGATCTCATGTGTTAATTCATTTTGTCTGCATTTGCAATATATTTTCCGTCCTCAGAGTAGTTGCTGATTTAATGCCAGCATCTTCATTCTGGAGATATTTTTCATGACTGACGTCAAACTGACAAATGTGCTGTCCTGCACAAACCAATACCTTCTGTAGTCACTTCATCCACAGAAATATATTCCATTTCATTTAATTGTAAGTGAAAAACAATGAGATCAATTGTGATTCAACTCATTCCTCTGAATGGAATTATCTGCACACAAAAAGAAATTCAAAGTGTCTCTGCTGTATGGGCTCAATAAAAATATTCTGATCCTAGTTACAGAAACTGAATATGTATGAACAGCTCAAATATGCTGAATTTATTTTGAATATTTAATGAGATATAAAATATAAGTCTATTTCAGCAACTAATAAAATCAGTCTTGTATGAATGTGCCACAGATTGAAAATGAATGGTGAGAGAGGGTGAAACAAGAGGGAAGAGGGGAGGAGGACCAGAAAGGAGGGGATATGAGGAGGAAAAACAAAGGATGTCAGAGCTTCATCAACATGCTATAAATGAGTGGCACAGCCATATTTTCCACTATCAAGCTTAGTCAAAATAGCAATGTGCAAATCTCTATCATTCTATTTTCCTTCACCCTCCTCCTCCTCATCTCCCTCTATCTCTGTGTGTCCAATCACATGGCAGCCCTCAATAAAACAAAATTAACTGATTAGACATTTTAATCTCAGTTGTCTTTGACCTTGTAGAATATATTACTGATGTCGACATAACTGGGAGCAGCGAGCAGCTGCTTTTCTCCAAGACAAAACTGCCCTTTTTTTTTTTTAAAGCGGCGCCAGACACACGAGCCAACAGGTTGGGGGGCAGAAAACACCCTCCCTGCTTCTGACTCATCACCATCGTCCCCTAACCGCCCCCACCCCCATTCAAACACACATACAGACACTCAGACACTCACCCTGCCCTCCCCCTCGCTGCAGGCAGCCGGAGGGGAAAGGGTTAAGGCGGAATGCATTAACAAAAGAAAATTATAGCGTAAACAGTTCATAAAATCTCACAGCCCCTGATGTTGGGGCTAGATCATTAAATTTCTGCAACAATTAGACCTTTTCTCACGGCAGCAAATTGGAGCCGTTGCCATGGCAAATCCGAGCCCTTAAGTCATATATCTTTGATTGCGGAAAGGTCAGGCGCAGACAGCCTAATAACTCAGGGAGCTGTTTGACAGATTTCATCCAAGCATGATCACATAACAGAGCCCAACTATGTCAGCAGTTGTTAAAAGCAAGGGAGGGGTCAGCAGGAAGGTTGGGGTTATGGAATGTTTCAGCTCGACTGGGCCCAGCCTGATAATGGTCATGACTGACTTTAAATCCACTGGAAACATAAGAATAAAAAAAAAAAAAAAAGAAAGAGCTTGTTTCTTTAACTGAAGATGAGTGGAGGTTGTTTTTTTCTTTTCTTTTCACTTGACTGGAGCCAGAATATTCTATAAAGGGGTTGATGTTAGGGATGGTTGACTAAATGCCTGCATGATGTGAGAAACATCTCCTAAAAATAAAGCTGAGGGGAAAGAAGAAGGATAGAAAAACCGATTAAACACAATGCTTAGGAGTGACAGGCAGTGTTTTCAGACACCAGTAATGAAGCATGATTTATTTCTTATTCAGACACATATGTTGTGGGAATTGAGACAGACGTGCGCTTTTAGTTGAGAGGCTGCATCAGAAATCCCTGTCATCAACTCATTTCACCACCCCGACGTCCTTAGCTTTAGATAACAACCAACTTCTCCTGACTCTGATAAGACTACATGTTTGATAGTGCTGTGCTGTTTCTACACCCCTTGTCTACCCCTCCTTCATCGCTCTCTCAGTAGGCAGTGCTGGCATTTCAGCTGTGTAGCCCCGAAGGCCCCGGCTGGGAAACAAGTGCTAATACCACCCCCTGCTGGAGGAACCATGCCAGTGTCTCATACTCAACAAGAGCAGAGAGGCAGAAGAAGATTGCAACAAATCTGGGAAAAGAAAACACAGTGGAACTGCATCTCCTGCTCGCCTTTTGTTGTGTGATGGTGATATTAGTGTTACTGAGTTTTAGTGTTAAAAAAGGCCACGCAAGTAAAACTGATTGATTGTGGAACACTGAGTTCCAGTTCATTACACTTCTTGTACATCAGCATGTGCCCTGTTTTGTTTGTAAATGCCAACATAAAAATTTGAGTTCTTAAAATAGTTTTTCTAAAGTCTTGACAGAAATAGAAAGTTTGATATTTTCATTCATAACGTTGTTTTCCTTCCTACTTTCAGTAAACCTTTTGGTTGTTGAACCCAAGTTGAGGTTAAATCTCTATCAAGAGCCCAAAACTTGTCTAGACAGTCATTTCTTAAAGTTAATTTCATTTCATTTCACACATTTTTTTTCACAATTACACACACACACAAGCTGAAAATAGCCACTACCTAAACTTGGAAAACAGGGGTCCCAACACACCACCTGACACAGAGAATATCTTATAGCAGCTTACTCAATGAACACTGTACAGTAATATGACCAACCCACATTGGGAGCTACATATAATGGGTGTCCATACATCAGAAGACTCACAAAACCCATCTCAATCAAGCTTTCACATACATCAGGCACACCACCATGTACAGACGAATAAATAAAACATACCAGTTTTTAGCAAGGTCCTTGCAAATATTTACATACCTATAATGTAACATATCAATAAATACACCCTTTTCTATATGAATGTCATATTTACCTTCATATCGTCACTTAATCCATGTGGAAGGAAAGACTATTTGAAGTTTGTATTTATTCCATCAGACGCAACCCTCCAGTAGTTTATGTTTTAAAATTCTTTTAGATGCAGAAAATGTAACAGATTGTTTTATATTGCGTTCAAACTCATTTCATACTTGTAGTACTCTAAAACTTATCCTAAAACTAGTACATTTTTTGCTGACATACTAACTGGCAGCTTTACACCACAGGAGCAGGCTGCCAATGCAAGGGTGTCTAGGTTACGGAGATACCCTCCCCAAAAATTTACTCCATAGAGGGAAATGTTTTGCAGGCAGTAAAAACGGTTATTTCTGTCCCAAGAGCATGCAACCTCAAGTGGATGTTATATACATTCACTTGCATATAAATGCAACTACTTGGTTTTATATATATATATATATATATATATATATATATATATATATATATATATATATATATATATATATATATATATATATATATATATATATATATATATATATATATACACACACATATATATGCAACCAAGTAGGGTTTTTTTTCAACTCATAACCACGTCATTTTAACCTCAAACCCAAGAAAAGAGTGTACAAATCTAACAGTTTAGTTAACTCCTGGTTCACAACCCAGAAGTGAGCATGGAATTATCATATTTACCTCCGTCAAGGAGGTTTTGTTTTTTTTTTTAACCAGCGTTTATCTGTTTTTTTGTTTGTTTGTCTGGTTGTGTTCAAGACAACTCAAAGAGTTATAGATGGATTTTCATGAGCGACTCGGTCTGGAGACCCTCACAGAGATTCGCATCGGTCTTAAACAAACCGGACACTCTGATTGGTTGATCTGAGGAGACTCTTGCCTCTTGCCACCTGTTCTTCAGAACATTCAAGATGGCGTACAGATGACGATTAAGTTCAAAAAGCAACACAGAGTTTCCAAAACGCCATGTAGCCTCAGCTTTTCACAGCTTCTGTACTGCATGCCCTGTTTATTTTCTTCTGTTACATTCGCTCTCCTGAACACTATCGGACATTGTAGGCTGCCGCTTTACTGACGTCACACCGGCCATTTTTCCAATTGGTAGAGTCCCCAGACTCTACGCTGCTACAGACTCTTTAACATTGTGTGTTAGGGCCACTTTCAACATTTGTACACGTATCTCCAACAAAAATGGTCGGAGCACTTAGGGTGCCTTTAGAATTTTCATTACAGGAAGATGAAAATATTTACAATATGGGAAGAACTGTGGTCCTTGGGGGAGGTTTGAGCTCTCCAAGTGCTTTTCTTGTTCTTTACTTTGATGCACATGTCTGGCACACATTTCTCCACAAGTTATTTTGCACTTTATAGATTACTAGTGGCAGTAAAATATATCAATATGTTGGCCCCTGAGTCATCCAAGCCCAAAAGGCCTCCTTCTTCACCTTGAGAGTTTCCCTTACTGCCAGTCAACTCGCTGGTCCTCTATTTATCACCAGGGAAGCATTGGACAATGTTTTGGCTGCATCTTCTGGAAGCAGAATCATCTGTGGTGACTATGAAGTTCAGAGTAAAAGTTAATGTTAGGATCCAGTGGACAAGAGAATCCACCAGATGTTGCTACTCCATCCTTCCCCATCCACCCAGTTCAGTACATACACAAAAACCAGTCAGAGATTTCCTTCCAGCAAGTTATTCCTACAGACCTCTTCAGGACCGAGAAGAACTCCAGCACTGAGTTAGTCAACCAGTAGCTCACGAGCTTGCCCACACTGTGATCCAGACGATCAGTTTCGTTCATCTACTTTGTTAGTTACACACGTAATTTGGTTAGTTTTTCAGGGGCTCAGCTATCCGTCAGCTGACAGAGAAAATGAAGCAATACCACTGGAAGTGGTGGGGGAAGTGTTAATTTGTATAGCTCACATGCAACCAGTGAAACAAACGAACCATAGAAGAAGAGGAGGAAGCACCATGGAAACCACCAGATAAAACAAACCCAAAGAAGACACAGATTATAGCTGAGAATAATAAATAACTGTGGCATAAATTCTTCTACTTCTTCTAGTATTTTGGATGATGTTAAACACCTTCATAATGGTGTATTACTGCTACCAACTGGTGTCAATACTGCCCACTAGTGGATGGACTGACTTGACACCAAAGGCACCGCAAAGGACACGAGGAAGTATCAGGACAGCAGCATGACAGAATTTGAAATAGATGACCATATTTATGTATGTAAGGGAACAGAAATCAGCCTCAAGGCAGAATGTTTCCATTTGATTTCTGTCATCATGAGGTGTTCAAGTGGAAGCCACTCCCACATGGGGACCGGTACCTTACCAAGTGAGCTAGTTTGCATCCAAATTTATCAACAGTGAAGAAAATGTTGCATAAAGAGCAAACTCATAGTGCACACTAGATGCTTACAAGTAAATACTATGATTCAGAAGAGAAAGGAATCAGGCCTTGGTGGAGGATATGGCTGAGCAATGTGCTGAAAAATCGCAAAATGCTCACCTCTCCAGCGGGGAAAGTTAAGAGCGATGCTTCCCTCAGTTCCAGCGTGGCACCATAATCAATGCTCTGAGTTTTCTCCTTAGTGGTGCAGATGACTGCAGACTCCATCCTTAGGAAAGTTTAGTCAGACAACTCACGAGTTGATGGTTAAAAGCTTTATTGTGCAATGTAGTTTAGGTTTCGGTTCCTTTACTCCTTCTTTGATGATCAATTAAATGAACCAATAGGTGGATGCTGGGGTGGCAGAGATTAGTTTAAAACTGTGGCTGAAAATAATAATGGATAAGAAATTTTAATGGCACCCAAAGCACTTCACAACAAATCCTTTGTTCATTCACTCTTTATTCATACTTGGTAATGTTAAGCTACATACAGCTGTTCAGGGAAAGGCTGACGGACACGGCAGCCAATGTGCAGCAGCAGCTTTTCCGACCACCACCATTCATTCATTCACAATCATACTCCAGAGGTGCCAACACTGATCACAAAGTGGGAGGGGAGGGGGCTTACTCAGGGACATAACAACAGATTGACTGAGGGGAACAGGACAGCTCTTCCTCTAAAAACACTTTTATTTCAGTCAACACATTATGGTGTCTGAGGACAAAAAGTAAATGTGTGTGCACAGTGCTACTTTGGCATGTTAATGCCTGCAGCTAGTGATTCTAACTAATCAATAGTCTGCAGTGTTTCCACATCCCTACATAACTGGACCAGCTCGGAGCCTCAACCTAGGTAGTTGGACAAAAGTTTTATTAACAGCTTTGTTATTAACAGTTTTAGCACAAGTAGTGGGGTTGTGCAGAGACAGTATCTTTACTGAACCTGATGGTTTAAAATGGGATAGCAGGCACAAATACCAGGAAAGAGGAAGAGTTATCAGCTTATAAATCCATCTGCATCACAGGAAAAAGTTTAACTGGCTGCTTGTCTGTCACAACGATGAAACTTTAAATGGGACAAGCAGGGAAATCAGGATATCACTGCAGCTGGGTATGGGAGTCAGAGCAACTCACAAGGAAGAAAGCTTCATGGCTGCTTGTGAATAGATGGAAAAGGGTCTGGCATGAACGAGCATAAACAGACAAACAGTGAGAGAACAAACTGATTAAATCAGGTGCTGTGATTGTCCCCGACTGCGATAATCACATTATGGGCCCTGAGCTGGTAAAACTACCACTGCTCTTTGCTGATGTTGAAAACCACGTTGTGAGAGGGAAGAGGGCAAATGGCAACACCTAAACACCATCAGTTTAGCTAAAAATATCAGGAATATTTGACACATTTGTTTTTATAAGGTAACAAGACATGATATGTTTTGTACAGCAAACTGGGAATCGTGTTGAAACTGGGAATTTCCTTGCTGGGAGTCAGAGCAAGGAGTGTTGACATTGCTAATCATTACTATCTCCGCAAATCTCTCCTTAATAAAACTCACTATTAATATTCATAAAACAACTCCTCCAAAAACTGGAGTCGTGGTCATCATTCAGGGGCCATGAAACGATAAAGGAACCAGAAAACCGGTGAATCTACAGAATCACTGTAGGTTTTTTGGTTTTTTTTTTATTTTTTATTTTGCCTTCAGCATATTGTCATTCACAGCATAGCTCACGGTAATTTCCATTTAGGTGCTGCTTTGTAATCTGACTGTCATCCAATTATACACATAACAAGTTGAGAATTATTTTCAATTACTTGTGCTTTAAAGTGCAAATTTTCAATCAACTGGTGAGCTTCAAGAATGTTTTAGTTGACATGATTCAGATTAAGTATTTAAAGATCTAAACTAAAAGATGAAATACTTCAGTCTACTGAGTCATGTGTGCTGTGATGGATCATGGTCAAAAGCTGTAAATAAGACTCAGAGTATGCTAATCAGAATGTGAGGAAGTTATTGCCAACAGGTACAGCAGTGGAACTTGTGGGAGAAACCTTGTCATTTAGGTGTGTGTGTGTGTGTGTGTGTGTGTGTGTGTGTGTGTGTGTGTGTGTGTGTGTGTGTGTGTGTGTGTGTGTGTGTGTGTGTGTGGTGCTCCAGGCTTCGTTGGGCAGAGAGGTAACTTGCTGACACTGTGTCTTGTGATTATTTGGGGACATTCACTCACATGTGATGTCCCCATGCTGTGATGTCACAGCATGTGATGTGATGACATCACATGCTGTGATGTCATCACCCCCTGGAGAGAAACCGCCACTCCTCTTCTTCAGCATCCTCTTCTGTTTCTATGTTTTTTAATGTACTGTGATTGAGGGGACACAAATATGAAACAAAGTTTGTTTAAAAATCATATTGGCAGCTTTGACAGGAAAATTGTAACAGTAGTATGATGAAACGAGTGAGCGGAGTGGCCAGGATGGCGCTGGCCACCTCTGAAATCTACCTTAGGTGATTGACATAACACTTTGGGAGGAGAACACAAAAGTAATTCCAGAAACACATGAAGCTACTGTGAAGCTGTTGTGGAGTTTCCTCAAAGTTGTCATGAAAGGCCTTACTTACAAGACAAAACGGTTTATACAGGATGTTTATAAAGAAAAATGAATGCTTACACTGACTCTCCAAGGTAACACAGGAGGAAACTGAAAACTGTACACAATGATTTTAGCATATTCATTCATCCATTCATTCATTCATTCATTTTCCCAACCGCTTAATCAAATTCAGGGTCGCGGGGAAGCTGGAGCCTATCCCAGCAGGCTTTGGGCGACAGGCAGGGGACACCATCGCAGGGCCACTGATTTTAGCATATCGTCGTGTTAAATGTGTATTTGTCTATTTTTTCCTATGTTTTACATGTTTTATTTTATGTGTTTAATTTGATCAGGCAAGCATTTCAAAAATCTGTACAAAGAGTTAGGATCTGAGCAATGATTTTTAAACATCATCAACATATATTTTATTCCTAAGTAAACATAAACACGAGACGTGAAAACAGAAATATTTTTCCATTTCATGGAAAATAGTTCATTTTAATTCTGATGACAGCTGTAATTAGCAGGAACAAGAGCAAGGTAAGGTTTAAAAAATTCAAACAAATGGAGGAGCATTTGACAACTAATTAGATCAACTGGAAACAGACCAGTAAGATGACTGGCTACAAAATGAGCATTACAGAGGCAGAGCCTCTTAGATTCAAAGACATTCACAGAACCAGGAGGAATATCTGTGCTTGCAACAAGGCTAAAAATCTAAAGGTGCTGTTGATCTCAGAGCCTTTAGACAGCACAGCAAATCACTGCATGGACTCAGGAAGACATCCAGAAATCACTGTCTGTAAGCACATTTCACCCTGAAACTCACAAATTCAGGTTAAAGCTCCATTATGCAGAGAAGAAACCATATGTGAAAAGGATCCAGAAACATGCTTTCTTGTCTGGACCAAAGCTCAATTAAAATGGTCTGAGACAAAGTGGATACCTGAATGAAATGTGAAATTCTTAGTGGAAAGCATGGACGGAGAGGGAGCATCCAGCTTGTTATCAGTGGACAGTAGAAAAGCTGCATCTCTGATGGCATTGGGTTGCACACAAAGTGCAAATAAAATCAGCACAGTTATAAAGCTGAACAGCACTAAAAGTATGCAAAGGCTCGTCAATGCTTCATTATTTCTCAGCATAAAATTAAACTGGCTCAGAGTTGCAATCTGAAACAAAATGTAAAGAAGTCTGAAGAAAAACAAATGAGATTAGGTGAAACAGAAAGTGAGGGGGCCACCCACACAACAAGGCATGAATGAGCAGCAGCCAAACCACTTGAGAGTAATGTGCTGCGAGGTTAATATTTCCAGTGTCTCTGCTGAACCCTGAAGAAAAAATGGGTGGAGAAGGCTCACTTGCTGTTGGTGTTATGTTAAAAGGGAGGGGGTGGAAGGAGTGGGTCACCTGTAATGGTGGAGCTGCTACACTGTGGCTGTTCCACACTCATTACACCATTTACAATTACTACTACCTATCAACCGACTCCCCAAGAGGCCGCCATTAGCACCACGACTCAAATGAAGTGGATAATTGTGCCTCTCTGTGGCATATCATGAGACAGGAGTCAGACAAGAGGGGGGAGAACAGAAAAAAGGGACAAAAAGAAGAGGACCACAAGGTTTTCTAAAAACAAAACTAAACTCAACCAGATATCTACAAGAAAACCCGTCTTTTGTCTTTTTAGAAAAACTTTTTTTAAAAATGTCTTAGGCCTTTATTTTCAGAGGGTGATGATGTGTTCCTTCGGTTGTGTTCAGAATCTACTGACCTGCTTTACCATCCACTATAGAGTTGTACAGTCAACTTTCAAAGGCAACGACAAAAACACAACAAGGCCGACCAAATTTGTTGACCAGAGGCTTCAGCGTGATGTGTTTACATAGTATCTCTGTTTCTATGGATAGTATCTATGGAGACTTCCTCATATCATCTCCCTGGTTAGCAGTAACATTCAGAGTTACATTTGACTTGTCATGTTGTAGATTAAGCAGTGATTTTAATAGAAACAGTCATGAGTCAGTGTGGCAGGACTATTCTACCCCTGTGAAGGACATCTGGCAAAATAAGTCGCTCTGGTCTGTAGATTCGTTCCAAAAAAGAACCAACACAGACTCTGAAATCCTTCCTCGAGTTCCAAATCAAACCAAAGGTTAACAAAATGACAAAAAACCAAAAACATGGCAGTGAAACAGCGGAAAGACAAAGATGTCGACAAGTACAATGGCAGGAAATGAGCATGGTTAGCACCCACTCCTCCAAGTTAGCTTCAACTATGTAAGAAACAGTGAGGCTGTTAAACATGACAAGAATATGTCAATCTCCATTTATTGGAAGCCATCTGAACCATGGCACAGAAATTTAACGAACAACTAACAGAACTGAGAGAAAAAGCTAAACAGAGGAGCTGCAGGATAGCCAGCTTGGCCCAAACTGTCCAGTTGACAATAAAGAAATCAAGGAACGCAAAATAAAGATCACTGAGTCAGAAAAATACAACAAAATGCTGACCAAAGAAAATAAAGAGCTCAGGGAGCAAGTTAAAGAGCAAGATACAACATGAGGTGGAACCTAAAAGAAGTGGAGAAAACATCAGAGCAGATGTCATGCATCTCTTTAACGAGATCTTTCCCAACATGGTGGAGGTGTGTCACAGAGGAGATGCAGCAATGGAGCAGGGATTCTGCGGCGGACAGAGAAGGGAGCATTCGTCTGACTGAGAAATTTCCACGAGAGGACAGAGAAGTGAGATAGAAGCTCTGGCCCTCAGCGGGAGGGGAAGGGGGTCGACTACTGAGGTCCACACTGTTATACTGAAGGCCGACAGATAGGTTGATAACTGCAGGTTTGTTCACCGTGTAATGTGACTGACTAGAGTGTAAAGAAGCATCTATATTTCTAACCAACCCACTTTTCCACTACCAACCAACAGATGAGTTACTTTTGCATTTCTAAAAATACATTTTTCTGATTTTGTGATTCGATAACAGTTCAGCTGTTGTGTTGCCGTGTTAAATGCAAGGATTCCTAAAGATCTGGTTTTATTTTTCAGAGGGCGAAATGAAAACTTTTTTTTAAAATTCTTTTTCAAGAAACACATTTGTCTAACTTGGTTGTGAAGTTCTGGCCTACAGGGAGGATTGCATATTATTCAGCCATGGCACTAACAGATCTGCGGGTGTTGCGACCTCATTCAACTGGTTTAAAGGTGATATTACTGGGCATGTGCCATGAGCTCTAGGTTTAGGTAGGCAGGCAGTCGCAAATTGCACCAGACACACAAATTAATGTGTAGGCAGGCCTGCTTAATCTAACACAATCAAGATTGTAAGACACCATTAAAATCCTGCAAAGCTAGCTAAATTACTCAATAGCAGAACCCACAACACTGAACTTTGTTTGTCATCACAACAAGGAGCGAATGTTGACTTTTTTCTCAAAAGAAAAACATAAACTTGTATGAGCCTCTCTTGCGGGGTCATCCTTTCGGTGAGCATGTCAACCAACTCTGAGAACGAAGCATCAATACCTTTCCAACGTACTTAGACCATCGTCGCAGTGCAGTAACTTAAAAAGGCAACTTAGTGATCTGCCTTTTTACGTAAATGATTTTATATGCGGAAACATATATGCTGCGTATGCACAAACACACATGATGATGTGCGAGGAAAAGGCAGAGCAGGGCTGTGCCTTCAGTAGAGGCTGTGGCTTTGTTCAGATTATGTTTGAAATTACACCTAGGATTATATCAGAATAAAACTTCTCGACCTGAAATACTATTCTGTAGTGGAAAGTGGTTGGAATGTAACACCATATGAATGGCTGTTCAAATTTTCAGTTTTCCTACAATCAACTAATTAATAAGATTTTTACTAATAAGAATTTACTCGTAGACATATGGAGAATCCGAAATCCAGAAAATAAATAGTTCAGTCAGTATGAGCCAAGTGGGACTTCTAGGCTCGTCTGTTGTAATTTAATTTCTAAAATGGTCATTTCCAGTGCTCTCCTAGCAGATGCTGCCTTACAGAAATAAAAGGTTACTGGAAATTCAACTCCAGCTTATTGAAAATTGAATGTTACTGTAAAAGCATAAATGAGATAGTTGTAGTTCAAACTACAGAATCTTTCAGCACTTATTCCACCTAATGGAAATACAGACTTCCTGAAATACAAAGCCTGAATGTTTTCTAGAGGCTTTAGGAAAACTTAGATTTAAAGGAAACACCAGGAAGAAAGCAGGCGTTGCAGAATTAAAACAATCTGCAACAAAGTAGACAGGAACGAGATTGATAAAGGAAAGTAAATGTCGTTACAATCCAAATGAGGTAATATGTACCTTAAGCAGCTAAAGGTGCTTTTGTAGGGTCAAGAGCAAATGGAGGGAAGAAGGAGAGAAGAACACAAAAAGAAAAGTAGACAAACAAAGCTGTGGAATGTAAAGATAGTTGCAAACAGAAAAAGAAGTTTGTGGGTTTGACAGTTCACTCTGTACATTCTCCCACTCCCCACTGCTTTTATAACCAACACAAAAGATTTTACCAAAGGCTGATAGTTTATTCGGAGAAAAGGGTGAATCCGATATAAAAATTGAGGCAATAGACACTTGTTATGAAATTGGCATCTAACAAATGCCCTGGCTCTTACGGGCATTTGGCAGACTTTTATCAGTTCGGTTGGAATGACGCAAGACTCCTCATATTTCATAAAATATATAGAAAAAAATTACTGCTGAGTATGAAACAAGGTCTTATAACAACAATCCCAAAACACAGTAAGGACAAACATTTGCTGGACTAGCTAAGACCCATTAAACTATTAAACACAGATTAAACTATCATCAGGATAAACTGCTTTCCACGACCACCTCATGCAGCTCAGGATGAAAGATCCAGATTCAATGCAGTCTGTTGGTTTTCCTTAACTAGGCTATTTATCATTTATCGCATTGGTTTAAACTGATGTGTCTGTAAAGTGCCCACAGATGATGTTGTGAAGTGGTGCTTTGCAAAAATAGCTGACCTGAACAGAACTGCAGTGAGACTGAAGACAGGTATAACCCCAATCAGAGGTGAAACACAGTCTGGCTTAACATTAGGTTGGTCTTTCACTTAAAGCTGGGGTAAGTAATCTGGCTCAGAGACATTTTTTTTTTTACTCTGGGTGAAGTGGTTCCTCGTCCTGATAGTAGTCTATTTTGAAATCATGAACAATAAGAAATATAGTTAGAGCCCTCAGTTTACTGTAAATCTGTAAAAACTCTGATCAATCTAAACGTTTGGGCCGAATTAAAGTTGTTTGCTTCTTATATTTTGTAAGCGTCTTCTGCCGGCTCCCCTCCTCCCCCTCCAGCAGCGCATACCTGATAGCCACACCCTGCATATAAACAGCATGTTAGGATAAAAATACATGGTAAGTAGTGAAGAAGAAACTCGGAAGGCAAACATGGCTGAGAAAATGCAGGAAGGATTTTCCCGACCCGGCTCGGTTTATTTGCCTCCTCCTGCTAAACAGCTGAGAAAGAGAAAATCGTTGGTGGAAAAAGCTGCGAATAAAAAAGCCTTGGATCACGCAAGGAGCAAAATTGGAGGAAGAGGAGCCAAGACAGGCCGCCACTTTCACATCTTGCTATCTCCCCAACATTAACTACTTTAACTGACCACAGTGACATGTTTACAGAAAGTGCTTTCCTTTTATTCCTGGACTTCCACAAAGCCTTTGATTCAGCTGAAGGTCCTTCCGTTTTATAAATGCTTGCTATTGGAAATAAATGTATTAATCTGATATGTTGTACACAGACATCGACAGCTGTGTTGCTTCGGAGCATGATGCATGTCAGAGGTTTCGGTTAGGAGGTGGTCAGACAAGGATGCAACACTTCACCCTTGCTGTTCATAACGCTTGCTGTAAATATCAAAATAAGGGTGTTGAAGGTATTACACTGTTTTCTAAACCTGAGAGAGAAATTGCCATTGACCAGTTTTCTAACCATCTGGTTTTAAATACTGATAAATGTGAGATATTTGCTCTTCATGATCAAGCAGCTCAATCAATTTGTAATATCAAAATTAAAACTAAAGTGAAATATTTGTCTATCACCGCCCCAAAAAGCAAGAAACAAGAAGAAAAAAAAAAGAACATTTTGAACAATATAGAAAATGTATTCTGATTCCATGGCTTCAAAGGGATGCAACTACATAGGGAAGAGTACTTGTAACTAACTTTCAGCTTTATTTGGAAAAATAAATGCTCTCTGGTACAGTGGTCTAACTGCCAGACCTTTCTGTAGCAAATGTAGCTTCTAATGGTAAATTCTTTTATTAGACATGAACATTCCCTTTGGTTTTGCATTCCCACGGCAGTATCTGAAAACATGGGAAGTGTTTGGAGTTTTTACTACATTGTGACTAAAATGTATGCAAATTCCCTTCAAAATGATTGGTTACCACCTGAGATTGCTGTGGGCATGTGACTACAGACTAAATAGATTTTTAATGCTCTACGTTGTTACCTTTGCCATGAAGGTTATGTTTTTGCCCACACTTATCCGTTTGTTAGGAACTTCATGTAAAAACGATTGGGTGGATTTTTTTCTCTTAGATTGGGTTTTCTTTCAACCAAAAAGTTGGACAATCGATTTCCGGCTTCACCTGACTACATACTAAGTGTCCGTGGGCAAGACCCCTGATGTGCCTATCAGGGTACGAGTGTGTGTGAATGGGTGACTGTGACATGTCGTGAAAAGCACTTTGACTAGAAAAGCACTATATGAGTACAATTCTATTTACCACTGTGTTGCTAACAGACAGACAAACCAACGCCGCCATCCCAGCAGAGTTAAACAGACTTAACACAGATCATGTGGGCTAAATGTTCAAACATCGTGTGACCGTTCTACTGTGTGGAGTTACTCTAAATATTACTTTTGTTCAGATTTCAGTTAATGTGTTTACAAAGGATTTACATCCATTTTAAGCTATAATAGAAATTGTTACGATGACAACAGATTCAGCTTGTTCACCTGAGTCTCCATGATGGGCATGAAAATTTCAGCATCTTAACCTGCTTGGAAAGTTTAAAAACAGGGTTTCTGTCTGGTTTTCAGGTGGTTGAAGCCACTTATTGTCCAGAATGTGTTCTGTTCTCTGCAGGTTGGAGTGTAAACACCTCCGTTGTGTGCAGTTCAAAAATCATGTAGGGTGAAATGAGGAGCTGTGGTGTAAATAAGAAATCAGATTGTTTCATTTGTCCAACCAAGACAAAGTATAAACCCGTTCTACAGGAAATGTAACCTTCACGCTTCAGTGCCACGGTGACCTTCGCTTCAGGTCACAGGTTGCTTCTTGCAGTTGTTCAGTGAAGACATTCACATCTCAAATTTGCATCCTTGCATTCAAATATAAAGCTGTTTTCTGATGTCATGTGACAATACTCTGGGGATGGACTAATCAATACTCGATAGTTCATGTCAGTCAGTCAGAATATTGGATTCCATACATTTTTGAGTATTGAGATCCCACTCTCCAGATAGAAAACATGATGTTTGTTTTCCCTTTTAAAGGTTTTCAAGAAATGAAATTGGCTAGGCAAAGCCCAGCCTCAGTTTTGTTTCATCTGTGTCACATGACCATGGTCATTACAAAATGGCACAACGCAGAAGGAATGCAGCAGATCTTGTTTAATGAAACAGAAGGACGATGTGGAAGAAAACAATGATCAAATGGCAAATGAGAACAGAAACCAAGTGGTTTACAAACACAACCGAACACAACACACAGGTGGATGGAATGAACTAAAGGAAAACAGTGAAACTAATAAACTGTAAAGGAAAGCTAAACCAAAGGCACAGGGCAGGAAAAATACTAAATAAAACAGGAAATTAGACTAAAGATCACACAAAAAACTCCACACCATGACAATGAAATCCTGTCAGATGTCTTAACAAGACTTTACAATCCACTTTACAACTCATAAAATGTGACAAATGTGCCACCAGACGAGTGGCTCCGGTGGTAGAGTCACTTGTTGGGTAGCCTGGTGGTCAGTGGTTTGAGTCCTGCTCCCTGACACTGCTGCAGCCTTGAGAGGGAACTGCTTTCTCAGGGCCGGTCCCAAGCTTGGATAAATGCAGAGGGTTGTGTCAGGAAGGGCGTAAAATGTGCCAATTCACCTGAGCAAACCAAAAGGTACACAACATAGTTGATCTATCATATAATTTATGATAGCAATTATAAAACACTCCCTTCTTTCTAAGTGGGAAATTGTTTTTATCCATTGTATAGTGCAGAGTATTGGAGAATTTCCCATTGACACCTGGAAAATGTAGGTTAGATGTTTCATGGAACTTGCATCACTGCTTTGTGATTATAATTTCTGTTGCACTGTTGTATTATGGGGATTGTCTTCCTTCGAGTGGCAACTGTCAGGGAATTATTTTGATGCATCTAAAAACAGAGAGATGCCTTGAATACACATGTTATTAATAATTAAATGTGCTTTATTCCCCTTTGAAATTTATTATGCAAAATTAATATTTCATATGGGTACAGGCCCTACATGACAAGACAAAGGATAGTAATGGTACAAGTTTGACAAGTCTGTCTGGGCTTGCTCTAAAATTATTGGCCTTCATCTTACTTCATCTTATATTTAGCATTCAAGAAATGCCATGAGATGAATCTCTATTTTTGTTCACTTTCTTATTCATGAATTCCTTTTTCCCACCCCTATGTGCAAAATGATCCATTCTGAACACCTCAGTGACACTTCAGGGACACCCCACTACCAGCATATGTGGTTGTAACTGCCGTTGCAATTTTTCCTCCTGTTGCAACATTTTCTAATGAGGCAACACTTTGAAATGAAGACTTAGGGTGTGTATACCTCGTACACTGCCTGGCCAAAGAAAAAAAGACTGATACCTGGATTTATCAGAGGAAAAATAGGTTTGAGCCTTCTAATGGAAAAGTACTATATGGGTGAGTATCCTTCAGCCAGAAACAAATTATTCAACCAAACAGATTTAGTTTACCAAAGTAGCTTTTCATAAAGAACCAAATGAACACATCCTGGTTGTGGAAAACATGCTGTAACCCCTGGTTTTTTTTTTCCTGTAAAGAAGTTTAGCTAATTTTTCTTGTTTGGTTATAATTCCACTGATATGTACTGTTTAAGGATTTTTAAGTGATTTGTAACTGTGAGTTGTCTGTTTTCCGATTACCTTAAATGTTACATGAAAATGTGGGAAAACACTGTAGTGAAGGAAGAGACAGTCCCTTCATTATTCTTTGACTGTTGGTCCACCTGAACACTGCAAAGACTTCATTGGCTTGGGGCCAGGACAATCATGCTCCGGTTATAACAGGTGAAGTGAGAGTGTGGGTCAATGATCAATCATCATTTCTCAATAATGAGTTAAGAGAAAAAAGATTCCTGTAAAACAACTCTAAAAGCTCACACAAAATGTGCCAATTTTTTTACCCAGAAAACTAAAACTTACTTACAATTCAGCTGATCCAGACTGTCAATAATAGTAAATAATCACCTGAAAGGTTGGATTATGCTTAAAAGAAACCAAGGAAGGAAAAAGTTAGAGAAAATGAAAAAAAAAATCATAGAGAATATATGCAAAAGTGTTTTTAATAAAAGGAAATATGTGAGATGATGGCTGCAAAGGTGGTACCTCTCGCCAAAATATTTACACATGAATATGTTTTCTGTAGTTTCTACAGAGTTGTTGTGCCAATCATGTGACACAGATTAGCTTGATCAAATTAGATGTTGTCTTGAACACCAAAGCTGTGTCTAAACCAAATGTAACAATAAAGTTTCTAGTTGTTTGGACTATTTGCCCACATGGAAGTGACATTTAGGGAACCTGCTAAATTTGAGAACAAACCCAATGGGACAATTCATGTAACCTTATGGAACTTCTATATCATCTCACAGAAAATCCACATGACCTCAAGGAGCATTCAAATGACCTCACAGATCTTCCAAATAAGCTCACAGAACATCTACAGGATACTGATTAAAAAGAATATTGAATTCTTTTTTTATTTGAAATTCAGCAACATCAACAGAAACAAAAAAGACAATTAAAAAAGTTGTAACAGAACAATTAGAACAAACCATGTTACACTGAAAGGTGTTAGATTGTTACTATTAAAGTGGAACTATTCTGTGCATTTCAGGCTAATTTATTATTATTTCTGAGACCAGAAGGGCTGGGATTGATGGAGTTATTGTCACAAATGGCTTTATTTACTTCAGACCGACCCTCTCCGTAGGCTGTCAGATCAGCCTGCGGGAAAAACGAGTGGATTGAGACTCTTCCGCATTAAGCCCCGCCTCCCGCCACTGCACTACATCGGGAGCGCGCACCGCAACTGCTTTCACCGTCATTGTAACATCTCATAAACAGAAGGATTAGGCTCATATGAACTCAATAAAAAAAAAACAAAATACAATGTCAACACATAGCATCCAGCCCTACATGTTGGAACCTGAATCAGAGCCTGAAAACAAAGTGGAAAACAGCAACCCACAGCAACGAATGCAGCAGGATGTCTCTCTTTGGTGAACTCACCAGCCATCGTTGGAAATAACTTTATCCCACGTTTTCCACCCGCCTGATGTATTTGTACATGCCCTTGTTAACCAGTAGAAGGTAACCAATCACCGAACCTTATCCCCCGGGACGTCACAAGGATTTCCAAGTAGAAAAAAACTCTCTAAAATGACGCGTTTTTCGTCGCCATGGAAACCGAACGGAGAGAGAGCTGGAACTCAAACTCAAACTCAAACATGCGTTTAGGTGAAAATAGCGGCGTTCACATGTCTGATGAGGATTCAACACTGTAACACTGTAGAAAGCTCAGAAAACTTGAAATACCTTAATAGCACCCCTTTAAGTACTTGCTCCTCACTAGCAACAATGTTAGTAATAACTGGTGATGGGACTGAAACGCATTAATTATGATTAAATAACAGAAAAATTAATATGTTAAAAAAATTATTGTATTTAATCACAGAACGTAGAACATTTGTTGGCACACAATTTCCACAGCTCTGCTAATAACTTTGCAAGATTGGTGCTGTATTTAGCAATTTTTCAGACCCCTCTTGCAACTCCCTTTAAAAAGAACAACTATTAACAAGTATTTTTCTGGTATTATTGGAGATTTTTGGAAACTAATGTGAAAGCAGGTATAGTTTACTCTTGTTCATGATGCTGCTGCATGAGCAAACTTGGTCCCCCAGCATTCAGCTTCAAGCTGGAGGTGATCACCTCAGCTGCAGGACCAGACTGAAGTTGCCACTCATTAATCTCATCCTAGTTTATTGTGAGATATTAATGCCTATCACTGGGTTTTATCTGATGTAGCGTCAACGTCACAAAATGCAGACAGGTGTCAGGTAGTCAACACAGCCGCCCAGAGCCACATTTCTCTCTGTTGACTCAGTGTCAAAATGCCTAAATTCTCTGGTGTGTATGGTTACTGCTTACCCAGAGAAAAATTTGAAAAGTCAAAGTCATCAAAGTAATTTGTCACATGAGAGTAGATTAGAAAAAAATCTTACAGAAGTGGACCAACAGGCTTAGGCTACAGGAGAAGCAGAAACACATTGCCAAAGTTAGCAATGATCAGTTTTAAGAGGTAAAGTTCATTCAATCCAGACATGCAGTATGATTCAAGATCAGCATACACTATTCACAAAAAGTTAGGGATATTCAGCTTTTGGGTGAAATTTCACAACAAGCCTAAAATGCATTCAAACCTGTACAGGTGAACTTAATGTGATCTTCTCTAAGCTTTTAAATGCACATGTCCAACTGTTAAATGTTTCAATAAATTTTGCACAAGTTGCTGTTCTCTAACAAGGAGCTTAACGGCAAAAATCACGGCAGGTGTGTGATCCTTGAATTGACCAATAAATGTCCTGGTTCAATTAGAGCTGGTGTTTAAACAGTTGTCCTCATCATGTTGTTCACATTTCGACATCATGAGACCAAGACGACACCTAACGATGGAACAACAGTCCCTTGCCATTGCGATGCTTCAAACAGGACGTTCTCAGACAGAAGTGGCCACTGAGCTTGGAGTGTCACAGAGTGTCATCAGCAGGTTGCAACAGAGATATGGAGAGACTGGAAGAGTCACAGAAAGGCCTAGAAGTGGACGTCCTTTGGCCACATCCCGTGCTGATGACCGCTACATTGTGAACACTGCCCTGAGAAACCGGATGATGAATGCCACTCAACTCCAGGCACGTTTAAGAGAGGTGAGAGGCACCCAAGTGTCACATCAGACCATTGGAAACCATTTCCATCAGCGTGGTCTGCGTGCTAGACGACCTGCACGGGTACCTGACCACACCACCAGGCACAGGCATCGTCGCCTTGCATGGGCCAGGGAGCATTTATGCTGGACGAGGAACCAGTGGGCCTCAGTGCTGTTCTCTGATGAAAGTCGATTCACACTGAGCAGAAATGATGGCCGGCAACGATGTTGGAGACGTCAGGGAGAGCGCTATGCATCAGCCACTGTTGTCACCAGGCAAGCTTTTGGTGGTGGCGGTGTTACAGTGTGGGCAGGGGTGTCCACTTGGTACAGAACTGCCCTACTCTTTGTGAATGGTACAGTGACAAGCCCATACTACCTGAATAACATCATTAATCCAGTGATTGTGCCCCTACATGAACAGCACAGGCCTAATTTCATCTTCATGGACGACAATGCTCCTGCTCATCGAGGCCGCATCATCAGGGAACGGCTGTTGGAGACTGGTGTACCTCAAATGCAATGGCCTGCACTCTCTCCAGACCTGAATCCCATTGAAAACCTGTGGGATCAGCTGAGCCGTCGTGTAGAGGCTCAAGACCCTGCACCCCAGAACCTCAATGACCTGAGGGCTGCCCTTCAAGAAGACTGGGATGCCATGCCTCAGCAGGCAATAAGTTGCCTTGTGAACAGCATGAGACGTCGTTGTCAAGCTGTAATTGATGCTCAAGGGCACATGACCAGATATTGAGACGTTCAAATTTTTTGTTGTGGTGTAACTACCATTGTTGTTACCTTTTGTGTTGAATGAATTTTTTGAGATGAGGAAATCAGTAGTGCATCCTTCTACTTAAATGTCTTACTTTTATATTATATCACTGTAGCATGAACATATTGCATTTTCCATAAATTTCACCTGAAAGCCAAATATCCCTAACTTTTTGTGAGTAGTGTATGTATACACGCATCTGCCATTAATTAGGATTTACAGAGACAAATTAAATTATTTACAAACAGCCCATAAAATAACTGGTTGACTTCTTGTTACCGTTAGCTCAGCATTATTATGTATTATTATTGTATTATTGTAAAAAACAAAGCTAAATCTTGTTTGGATTCTAAATGGGTGATCCAACCTGAAATAAAATAATTGTGGGCTTTTATTTGGCTCCCAGTATAATATGAGGCCTGCAGCATGAGATCATGACATCAACCACATCATAAATCCCTCAGGTTAAATTAAAAATCAGTTTATTTAAACTATATGGGTCGTATCCTAAATTGACATATTTTTTGCCATAAATGTGCCATTCAATCCCTATGCGTACTCGCTGACATACATGGCGCTGAGTTTCAAAGCAGAGAAAAACACATCCTGCCACCGATCTGAATTAATGTGTCTTCCATGTCACGTGTGGACAAAAAACAAAAGAAAGTTAAATGTTCTGTAATGTGTTGTAGACCGGAGCCATTAGCTAAAATACTTTAAATGACACTAACTGTAGATCTGTTTAGTTTTGACTAGAGACATTTTTTTCATTACTTTCTCATTTTCAATGCATTTTTCCAGACATTAAAAGGAGCTGCCCCCTTATCATGGTGGATGGGTTTGTGTATCCTGAAGATCCTAGCAGCTATGTTGTCGGCGGCTTTGTGCACCTGGTAGGGTAACCCATAGCAAACATGTCTAGGGGAGGTACCAGACTAAGTGCGGCTCAAAGACCACTATGATGCAGACGACCATGGGCAGAAATGTTCTCTTGCCCGGATGCGGGTCACCGGGGCCCCCTTCTGGAGCCAGGCTTGGGGGTGGGGCACAAAAGCAAGGGGCTGGCCCAGTTGGGCTCAGAATGAAAAGGGTTACATGGGCCCCATCTCCTGTGGGCTCACCATCTGTGGGTGGAGCCATAGGGGTTGGGTGCAATGTGAGCTGGCGGCAGCAAGAGGCAGTGACCCTGGCAGTCCAATCCTTGGCTGCAGAAACTGGCTCTAAGGACGTGGAATGTAACCCCTCTGGTGGGAAAGGAGCCTGAGCTTGTGCGTGAGGTTGAGCGGTTGCAGCTAGATATAGTTTGACTCACTTCAACGCATGGCTTGGGCCCCCGACTTGGTGCCTGTACATTGGGGTGTATCCCAGTGGACGAAAGGGTAGCTTCCCTCTGCCTTCTGGTTGGGGGACAGGTCCTGACTGTTGTCTGTGCTTATGTACCAAACAGCAGTACAGAGTACTCACCCTTTCTGGAGTCCTTGGAGGGAGTGTTGGAGGGTGCTCCCTCTGGAGACTCCCTTGTTCTGCTGGGGGACTTTTAATGCTCATGTCAACAATGACAGTGAGACCTGGAAGGGAGTGATTAGGAGGCATGGTCCCCCCTCTGAACCTTAATGGTGTTTTTAAATTGGAATTCTGTACTCATCATGGATTGTCCATAATGAACACCATGGTCAAACATAAGAGTGTTCATATGTGCCCCTAGCATCAGGATCAATTTTGTAATCGTTCATTGGACCTGCAGCCACATGCCTCAGACACTCAGGTGAAAAGGAGGGCGGGGCTGTCAACTGATCACCACCTGGTGGTGAGTTGGCTCAGGTGGTGGGAGAGGAAGCCAGTCAGATCTGGTAGGTCCAAATGTGTGGAGTGGGTCTGCTGGGAACATTTGGCAGAGTCCCCCGTCAGAGCAAGCTTCAACTCCCACCTTCAGCAGAGCTTCAACCATGTCCCGAGTGAGGCGGGGGACATTGAGTCTGAGTGGGCTGTGTTTCATGCTTCTATCGTTGAGGCGACCAGTCGGAGCTGTGGCCGTAAGGTTGTTGGGTCCTGTCGTGACGGTAATCCCAGAACTTATTTGTGGACACCAGCAGTGAGGGATGCCGTCAAGCTGAAGAAGGAGTTCTATCGGGCCTTCTTGGCCTTGGCCTTCTTGGCCTGCTGGCTGATAAGTACCGACAGGCTAAGCGGGATGCGGCTTCGGCTGTCGCCAAGGCAAAAACTCGGGCATGGGAGGAGTTTGGCGAGTGTATAGAGAATGACTTCCCGATGGTTTCAAGGTAACTCTGGTTGCGGGACTCAGGGGTGGACTCTGCTATCTCTGGGGCTGAATTCGCTGCGGTGGTTAAAAAGCTCCTTTGTGACAAGGCCCCGGGGGTGTATGAAATCGGCTTGGAGTTCCTTAAGGCTTTGGATGCTGTGGGGCTGTCCTGGCTGACACGTCTCTACAGCATTGCGTGGACATCGGGGACAGTGCCTCTGGACCGGCAAACTGGGGTGGTGGTCCCCCTTTTTAAGAAGGGGGACCAGAGAGTGTGTTCCAATTACAGGGGAATCACACGTCTCAGCCTCCCTGGTAAGATCTATTCAGGGGTCCTGCAGAGGAGGGTCCGTCAGATAGTCGAATCTTGGATTGAGGAGGAGCAGTGTGGTTTTTGTCCTTGTCATGGAACTGTGGACCAGTTCTATACCCTCTTTGGGGTCCTGGAGGGGGCATGGGAGTTTTCCCAACCAGTCTACATGTGCTTTGTGGGCCTGGAGAAGGCATTCGACTGTGTACCCTGGGGATTCCTGCGGGGGGTTCTCCGGGAGTATGGGGACCCCCTTGTACGAGCTGTCTGGTCCCTGTATGACAGGTGTCTGAGCTTGGTCCGCATTGCCGGCAGTAAGTCAGATTTGTTTACAGTGAGGGTTGGACTCCACCAAGGCTGCCCTTTCTCACTGATTCTGTTCATAACTTATATGGACAGAATTTCTAGGTCCAGCCAAAGTGTTGAGGGGATCTGGCTCCGTGGCCTCAGGATTGGGTCTCTGCTTTTTGTGGATGACATGGTCCTGTTGGCTTCATTGGGCCGTGATCTCCAGCTCTCGCTTGAGTGATTTGCAGCAGAGTATGACGCGGCTAGGATGAGAATCACTACCTCCAAATCTGAGACCACAGTCCTCATCCAGAATAGGGTGGATTGCCCTCTCCGGGTCAGGAGTGGGATCCTGCCTCATATTTAAATATCTCGGGGTCTTGTTGACAAGTAAGGGAAGGATGGAGCGTGAGATCGACAGGCGGATTGGTGCGCCGTCTGTAGTAATGTAGACTCTGCGCCGGTCTGTCGTGGTGAAGGAGTTGAGCCAGAAGGCAAAGCTCTTGATTTACCAGTCAATCTATGTTCCTACCCTCACCTATGGTCATGAGCTGTGGGTTGTGACTGAAAGAACAAGATCTCGTATACAGGTGTTCGAAATGAGTTTCCTCTGCAGGGTGGCCGGGCTCTCCCTTAGGATAGGGTGAAGAGCTCCGTCATCCAGGAGGGGCTCAGAGTAGAGCCACTGCTCCTTCGCATTGAGAGGAGCCAGTAACTAGTAATTTGTATAGCAACATTTTTGGCATTTTGGAGACTTTTGGTGACTGACGTGAAAGAACCTACTTTTTTTCAGCCATGTGTGCTGCCATAGGCCCATCCCCCGTCCAAACACACTCACAAGAAGTTCTCTCATCACTCATCTCCAAGCTGCAGTCAGAGCAGGAGATGATCACTTCTGCTCCAAGACCAAACTGAAACACGAACAAGCAAAGTGGCTCACCCCCCCCCCCCCCCCCCCCCCCCAGCTTATCATTGGATATTAATGACTATTAATGAAGAGTGTGGATGAAAACATTTAAAACGTTGTTAGGACCTAACTCCACTAGAATAAATTAGCCAAAACAAAAAGAACCAGACTATGAAATATGGACTAAGATTTCAATTCAGTTCAAGTCAGTCGGTGACAGTGGGAAGGAAAAAACTTCTTTTTAACAGGAAGGTCTCTGGCAGAACCCGGCTCAAGGACAGGCAGCCATCTGCCTCTGCTGCGTGGGGGGGAAGAAGACAGAAACACAACAGACAACAGGAACTGCTACTCCCGGACAAGGAGACCTGCTGAGACAGGAGACATACATGTTAATGATGCAACACTGTTATTGGGGGGATGTGGGGAGGTGGGGGGAATAAGAGAGAGAGAGAGAAGCTCAGTGTATCAGGAAATGTCCCTCAGCAGTCTAAACCTATAGCAGCATAACTAAGGGATGCTAACGATCCCTAACTATAGGACTTATCAAAAAGATAAGTCTTCCACCTAGTCTTAAAGGTGGGAAGGGTGTCTGCTTCCCTAACTCAATCTGGGAGCTGATATCTCCTGCTGGTTCTGGTCAGGTCTCTGGCTGCAGAATTCTGGATCAGCTGAAGGGTTTTTTAGGGCATATTTAGGACAGCCCAGTAATAGAGAGTTACAGTAATCTAGTCTCAAAGTAACAAAAGCATGAACCAGTTTTTCTGCCTCACTCTGAGACAGAATGTCCCTAATTTTGGCTATGTTACGTAAATGAAAGAAGGCTGTGTTAGTAACCTGCTTGATATGTGGACCAAATGACAGGTCAGCATCAAATATAAATCCAAGGTTTCTCACTGTAGCACTGGAAGCTAAAGAAATGCCATCCAGATCCATTACAAAACTTGAAAATTTAGCTCTGAGTTTTTCAGATCCAACGAGAATTACTTCAGTCTTATCTGAGTTTAAGAGGAGAAAATTTTTGGTCATCCAAGTCTTTACGTCTATGAGACAATTTTGTAGCCTATCAAGCTGATTTGTTTCATCTGGTTTAAAGGATAAGTATATCTGAGTATCATCTCATAACAATGAAAGTTTATTCCATCTTGTCTAATAATTTTGCCTAAAGGGAGCATATATAGTGTGAAGAGTATTGGTCCAAGTACAGAACCTTGAGGAACTCCATGACTTACTGTAGTTTGTGAGGAGGACTTGTCATTTACATGAACAAACTGAAGTCTATCAGATAAATATGATTTAAACTAGCTCAACGCTGTACCTGTAATTCCAATCACCTGTTCTAGTCTTTGTAACAGAATGTTATGATAGACTGTATCAAATGCAGCACTAAGATCAAGCAAGATAAGTACGGACAGAAGTCCTTTGTCTGAGGCCATAAGAAGGTCATTAGTAACTTTCACCAATGCTGTCTCAGTGCTATGATGAGCTCTAAATCCTGACTGAAACTCCTCGCATAAATTATTTCTGCTCAGGTGGGCATGTAGCTGAGCTGAAACTATTTTCTCCAGAATTTTGGACATAAACAGGAGATTAGATATAGGTCTATAATTTGCTATCACCTCTGGATCCAGAGATTGCTTTTGTAAAGGCTTGATTACAGCAGTTTTAAATGATTGTGGTACATATCCTGTCACTAAAGACATATTAATAAGATTTAGTAGTGATGTATCAACTAAAGGGAAAATGTCCTTAAAGAGGCTCGGTGGGAGAGGGTCTAAGATACAGGTGGATGGTTTAGATGAAGCTATTATTTTAGTTTATTCAGAGGGTTGGACAGGACAGAAACTATTTAGACACAAGTCAGATCCTGGTTCTAAGGATGCTTCGGAGACCACAACAAGCTCAACATTATAGGTAGAAGGAAGAGTATTGTGGATTTGATCTCTAATAGTATCAATTTTATTCCTGAAAAAATACATGAAATCATCACAGCTAAGTGAGAAAGGAATACATGGCTCCACAGCGCTCCGACTCCTAGTAAGCCTGGCTACAGTGCTGAAAAGAAACCGAGGGTTGTTTTTGTTTTCCTCTATCAATGATAAATAACAAGCTGTTCTTGCCACACGTAAGACTTTTTTGTATATAATCAAACTTTCTTTCCCAGGTTAAGTGAAACTTTTCCAATTCTGATGAACGCCTTTTTTTTTTTTTTTCAAACGCCTTGATGCCTGTTTTAGAGCTCGAAGCTGGGAATTAAACCAGGGAGTCTTCATAATCTTACCTAATTTCTTCTTCTTTAGGGGAGCAACATTATCCAAAGTTGTACTAGGGCTGCTCGATTATGGCAAAAATTTTAATCATGATTATTTTGACTGAAACTGAGATCTCGATGATTGAACACAATTATCCTTTTATCTTTAACATGATTTTTTTTTTTTTTTTTTTTTTTACATTAAACCGTGACTTGAAAAAATGTCTTTAGGATTCCACATAGTTTAGAAAACAAACAACTAAGATGAAGCTTTTTCTTGACAAAGGGCAAATACTGATGTAAACTTAATAGATTAATATAAGTAAGGATTAAACAACGCTGCGCGTCGTGGTGTTCTCGACTCGGCATCGGGCATTATAACCGTCTAACACACGGTTTAATCTGCTTGCCTTATACCATGATCCCACACCGTAAATATTAATAACAAATTTGTATTTCTTTTCTGCAACATTTGCTGGAGTATAGGAACTATTTCATGTTGGCCTGGATGTGGTTTTTATGCCAAACAACTGCTGTCAGGCTACAGCATGTTTTTCTCATTCAGCTGTTAAAAGACAGTTAATCTGAACCAACCCCATATGTGCTGATTAACGCGTTGCTATGGTAACGCCCTGTAACGGAGGGTTTAACTTACCGAACTACGTGCGCATTTTTACGAAAATAATGCAGCCAGTTGTCACTGACAATGGTATACACTATGTAGTTGTGAACTTCCACAACCTACTGCAGTTATTCTACATTGACCTGCAGCCGGAGTCGACTGAGACTGGCCGCCTGGGAGTGCTTTAGGACGGGAGAGGCTCCCGCTGCTCCTTCCTTACAGTAACTGCAGAACAATATGTGCCTTCAAGTCAGTTGCCAAAACACCAGAAAAGTCTCTAATAACTCCAGGAAAAGCTGCTAGATTTGTCGCAAGTCACTTTTAACAAAAAAGTTGCCAGATTTAGCGAGAACAGTATCTGAATGAAAGCAAAGCAGCTGTGGGAGGAGTTTACAGCACAGCGCAGCAATGCCAGAGATACTCGATTAGCAACTGAAGACAGCAGGAGACTGAAACTGCAAAGAGAAAAATAATCGCACCCTTTGATTTTTATGATCATTGAAAACCCAGATCGTAATTGAGAAAAAATCTGATTAATCGCCCAGCCCTAAGTTGTACACATTGAAGCTATTTTAGTATTAATATGCTGATCAATCTGAGCAGGAGCACAGCTTAAAGGGGGACTCTCAGTCATGTTAGCACATGGTAGAGGGGAAAAAATTTATTCAGTTGTTTAAATTTTGTTATAATATTGTCTGATAAACATCTACCATAGTAGCATTTATTTTTGATCAGTGAGTAATCCAATAAAGTGAATTCAAAGGTTAATAGGAAGTGATCAGAGAAGACAGGGTTTTGAGGAAAAACTTTGAGCTCAATACCATATGTTAGAACAAGATCAGGAGTATGACCATGATAGTGAGTGGCTCCATGGACATTTTGTGAAAATCCAATTGAGTTTAGAAGAGAACTAAAGGAAATGTTTAAGCTATCTTTTTCATCGTCAACATGAATATTAAAATCACCTAGTAGGAGATGAGGTACTATAAAATAATCTAAATGATGAGAGTGTGTTTCTACCCGTCTTCTCACATACTTAGACATCTGTCTCTTTCTTACCACAACGGGGTAGAGTGATTTATTCAACTTTTGGGCAGCTAACAAAAACTACATCAGCTCCCGCCTCCCCCAAAGTCTGACTCTTCCCGTGTCACACTTTTTTCAATCCGTACAGAAAACAGCAACATGAGTGGACTGCTCTGCTCCAACTTGGATAGACAATAGTTCCTACTATTGCAAAAAGGAGTTGACGTTAGCAATGCAGCTTAACAGAATAAAACAACAAAATGTCCAAGTAACCCAAAAACAGCCAGTAAAAAAGAAACAAAATACAAAAGCTGGCCTGCAAAGTTGTAGATATTTACAAACAAAAAGCAGTTGCACCTATAACTGTCTAATTAAAAATACAAACAAATTATATTCAACTCTACACTAATAAAACCATCCCAACTCCATGGTTGAGTAATTAACTGAAAGAGAAGTCACAAGGGCTTTAAAAACCATAAAACAAAACTTACCAGTTACACATGAACTCAAAGCCAAGTAGTTTTAACACAACTCATAACTCAAGCAAATTCACTAAAAACTAACTACTAAAAAAACTAAAGTGTGAAAACAAACCTAAGCTTTTGATCTAACCCAAATATTTTCACTGCGGACACAGTCCAAAAACACAAGCAAGCTGAGGCCAGACTACTACTGAGCAAAAAGTTGCCACTGACTAAAGGATTGCAGGTGTCCTTTATTTCCTGGTGGTAGGTAGAACTAGCAGTTAATTGGACCATATATTATCCAATGAGGAGGCAGGAAATGAAGGTGTGACCGGTCTATCCAATCCCAGCCAGGAGACAGCGAGCAGGGATTTGCAGGAGAAATGAAGCACAGGTGAAGACTATGGGACAATGACCAGGAAGCCATAACAAATCTTAGAGCACATTCACATAATTTGATTCAAATCCCAGTCAGTTTGTTAAGAAAGTCCACTTAATTTGGGGAGCTATGTAATGCCAAACAAATTCTGACTCGGACCAAAGAAGCAGTCTCGGCCCGTTTTCAGTGGACCAAATACAAGAAGTGGACGACAGAAAAAAAAAACTTCCTGCATTTAGTGCAGTTTTGCATTGTGAGTAAATATAGAATAATCTTCGTCTGCTTTATCTGTTGTTCATACTTAATCCATTGTTGCAGTGTGTTTCTGCAGTACACTAGCATAAGATAAAATAAAATACCCAAAACAGCCATAGTTTCGTCTTGATAGAGGAAAACAAAAACAACCCTCATGATTAACTCGCAACGTAGTTTTCTTCTTTTCGTGGGTCTTCTTCTCTCTTTTGCTAAATACTAGTGCAGTGCCACCTTTGGTGGGAATGTGAATATATTATTTGACGTTTGGCTTGTTTGATGCAGAATGAACGCAATCTTCGTCCGCATCCCATCTACAACTGAGCCGAGTCCCCAACTGGATCAAACCTAGTGGACTATCCTGATGTGAATGCACCCTTAAAAGTACTGTAACATGTTGTAGACCAGGTGTGCCCAGCTCCGGTCCTCGAGGGCCACAGTCTTGAAGGTCTTCCACAGACCTCCACCCATAAGTTTCTGCCTTTAATCCCTTGACTGAGAACAAACCATGACTTTAAAAATCAAAGTTGAGAAGATGACTTTGATTTTGAACCAAAGCTGAGAATTGAACTTTTTCCCAGCACACTGTTGAGTCTTCAATAAGAAAACTATCGCAGTGATTGTTTATTGTGGTTGTACATTATCGTAACAGTTTAAAAGATCATTAAAACAGAAACAACCAAACAGAACAGCTCCAGCAACACCTGGCCAATGTATTCACTATTTTCTGGAAATCTATAATCAATAAATATCACTAATGTGTCTGCTGAATTAGAGACACATATAAATTCATATGTAAATTTTTTTTTTTAAATTTAAAAATGAGGTGGGGGGGCATACACACACATAATTCCTCCCTCAGGTTAAATGTGATTAGGAACAGCAGCCTTCTAATTATTTACCTGTTCATTTGATGTTCATGTTAATGGCTGCTGGTGTTTCTAACCCTTGTATTCCCGAATAACATCCCTCTGTACATGGAGCCGCCACACAGAGATGCACATAAAGGCTGACAAATAAAAGATAATAAAACAACAAGCTCTTTGCTTTGTGACACTGCGTGATAGCTTTGGGCGCTACCTTTGTTTCAATCATGGAAATGAGTAAAAATCAAGCATTGTAAGGTGACACCCTTGATTTTATGCAATGAGGCAGATTACGGATGTGAAATGAGGGCCCGTCTCTTTTTTTGTGTCCCAATTTCCCAATTAGGATTTTCTGTCTACATAATGGTGATATTTTGTTAGTAAAATCAGTAACAGCTATTTATAAGCATAGTAATCTCTCAGTTCCTAAAAGCTGAAGTAATAACAAAAAAAAGGGGCACTAAACGGATGCTTTCTGGCCTTCCTCTTTTGAAAGAGTCCTTCTCTTTGAACACGCTGAAGGTGGGCTAAAGAGAAAAAACAAAATGACTGTTTCATGCTGCTCTTTGGCAGATAAACCATAGCGCCTACCAGTTATCCTTAGAATAAAATGCTCAAATAACCACCCCCTCCTCTAGTCAAGCAGCTCATTCCTCTCTGTCTTGCATTTCAACAGAATAGGGCATGAACGTCTGACAAGTAGGCTATCATCCAAGAGATCATTAAGCACAAGGGTTGAAGTGCCATCTCCAGTGCCATGGCAACAGGGTTGCGAGATGAGATAGAAACAATGCGAGGCAAGGCAGGAGGCAGGAGGCGGGGCAGGCGCTCAACAATTGCCATTGATCGATGGATCTCTCGATGGATCTCTCTTTCCCTTCAGTGGCCAGGAGCAGGAAGAGGAGGATGAAACTGGGAGGACGGTGAGAAAAGAGGAAGGAGGAAGTCTAAGCAGGTCACTTTACAGTAGCTTTACAGTGGGAACAGTTTCTCTTCAAAGGGCTAGTTGCTTCCTACACAAAGGACTGAATGAATGTCAAAAAGAGCATTTACACAGAATTGATTTATTTTAGTGATGAGAACCAGAGATGGAGACTTGTATCCATACCAAGAACAGTAGCTCAGCATCCCAACTGGATTAAAAGTGGATATGTAACCAGTCCGAAGTCTCACAGTGGATTCTTTTTAAAAGTGCCTCTCACATTTGGGTGTTTAAGACTGTCTTTGTTGTGTCGGTGTGTGAGGCATAGGCCAAGTCTTGTACATGTGTCTATGCACGCCGTATAAACTTATCCCCTTTTCTCCCAACATTACAATTGCTTGATTATGATAGAGGTGAACTAAGAGGAGCGAGTGTGTTATCTTCTGTAGCTGTCAGCATTATTTGTGGTTTTATGCCAGAGCTTCATGGGGCTTCCTCTGAATGCCTTCAGGTAACAAATGTGCTTCTTTGATTTAGTAAATATCATAGCAGAAAGGTATTTTGAAGCATGTGATAAGCACTGCGCAACTTCCCTTCACTCCCAGTCACTCTGTGGTTGTATGCACACAAGGCATACACCCCCCCCCCCCACCCCCATTACACAAACGCAGACTTTAAACCCCCCTCCAACCCAGTATGGGAAGTTGTCTCTCACAACATGTGCAAATCAATCTGTTGAAAACAATCTGTCAGGAAATCTTTAGCTTTAAATAACGGATTGTGAATAGGAATGAGGCCCCTTTCTGTGGGACGGGGCACTGCAGGGACTTAGTAATAGCTGTCTTTAAGCATCTCAGAGAGTCAATAAGGATTATGTGAGTGAGCTTTTATCTCTTCAAACACACAAACCAGTACTCTTTTAAATGGAGGAACAATTCAGCTCTGCTTAATAAATAAAAAGAAGCATATTCTTCCATAAATACATTCAAATCCCTGCTCCATTTAAATTCCAGTACCATATGCTTAAATTAAGATCTAATCTGTCTTTTTCTATTTCCACCAGTTCACAGAAGAAAACTCTTTGCACACATAGTTGTTTAAGACCTCAAAGGATAAACACAGACTACCTATTGTTGATGGCTATGCACCTTTATCCTCAACTTAAGACTCACTGTTCCTTTGAGAGTGCTCCTGGTAGATGGTATATGCAAAGCAGGTGCACTGAGGGAAAACATGCCTAACAAAGACACATTATTGCATTTCACAAGCTCCCAAAAAGGCAACCAGAATATTAAAAGGTGACACAACTGTATTTACACATCATTTCAAGCCACCTAAAATAACCTTAGTTCTATCCTGCTCTGTCAAATAAAAGGAGGCAAATATAATTTGCCAAGAGAAGAACAAATAAAAGCAAATTTTGACATTTTGCTTTTTGAGGCTTTCCATTTATAGGTCATAGGAAACACCAGCCGACCTCTCATTGTTTCTTAAATGCCATTTTGTTAGGCTGGGAAGCAGGAATTAATTAATGCGTGGGTAGCTGCCACTGTCAAGAGGCAGCACATTAAAATCAATGATTAATAAATTCAAAACACACAACAAACTCAGCTGGGAGATGAAAATAGCATTGTGTGCTCCATGGGAAGCAGCCCCAGTGCACGTCCTCCTAGCGAACAAAGCGTCCACTCAGATGGCTAATAGAAAGTAGCCGTTGCCAGCGATGTGCCTGTGAATGAAATCACTTTAATTAAAGGAATTACAATGGAAAGGGGAACTAGGGATGTTTGGAGTTGTATCGACGGGAACAATGTCACACAAACGTTCATGAAATCCCATAAACATTTCAAATAAAAGGCAACCTTTGTGCTCAAACTAATAAATAGGCCAAATCCAAATGTGCTCTTTACGAAGCTGGAATTTACACATAAATCTTCCCCAGCATGCTTTAAAGGGTATCATCACTTGTGCAAGTGTTGAAGCAAAACAGCCACTTATTCAAGAAAAAGGACAACTCTGTCTTTGTTTTTTGTTAAAAAGGACAATGGAAATAAGACAAAGTGAGCTCTGTCAGGAGAGAGAGGCTGAAAAAAGCTGTTTTATTTTACCTTTCTGAAACAGAAATTCAGTATTTCAGAATGTTTCTGCTCTGTCAAAGATTCACTTAAAGAGGCGAAAAATGTTCCCACTTTGGGGTGTTTTTTCTTTATATTAATGAAACGCAAAAACACAGAGTTTAGATCCTGGTCCCCAGTCAAAAGGTTTTTCTTGTTTCCCCAATAGTTTCCCTGATTTCGTTCAATGTGAATCGTGAGACTTTTACAGACATTTGCACCATCAGCACTCAACAGTAGATGTTCTCAAAAATGATGATCTAAACTTCTAGAAACCCTGTAAATCAGTGTTTGGTGGATACTTCTTTTGTTTTAACTATGCTTCATGACAAATCAAGCCTGTTTATTTCCACTGTGCAAAACCCCACCGAAATCCAGAGATAACCTCAGATATGCCTCATGCATGGTGATATCTGTCCTGGATACTCTCCAACCATGACCGTTTCAGATTTCATCTCAGGAGCATAACTACTCCCGGTATGAGACCACTTTGATACTGATAGAATCTTTTGTTCAGATTTTCCCCGGATATGGGATACTAGCCAAGGCCCATATTCAGAGAGTATCTCTTCACTAGAGATATCCGGACGGGATATTTCAAGATTCTACTTAATACAAATATGTTGAATTCTGATGCCAGGATATCAGTCATATCCGGGGTCAGGATTCTAAATATGGCCTGTAGCCATATTTGCACTCCGAATACAGGTGAAATCTGTTGGTCAGGTATCTATAGATTCTACTCAACTGCTAGGATACCAATCATGTACAGGGTCAGGATTCTGATATATATTCTGAGTCAATAACTGTCATGAAATAATGAGGGACCTCACTTCCACATGTCTCACTTCTTCTTGCTACGGAAGCCCCACATACAGATTACACTATCTCACAACATCTTCCCCTCTTAGAGGAAAATATCATCATAAAAGAAAAATCAGTTACTGCCTGGCACAGAATATCAAATTATTTCATCTCGCATAAGGACTCACAAACCGCAAGTCAACCCTTTGTAACTGTCTGACTGCAAATACAGTAAATAAACAGCCTAAGTTACTGTTGTGCAACAGCATAATTCACTTAACATAATTACATTCTCCCTGTCTCATACACAACCTGAACACTGGACATCACTGGGGTAAAAGAACCTGTAAACTTCCTTGGCCACAACGTCTTTCTGGTGAACCAGATTCCAGTTAGCTGGCTGAGGTAGTAATGATGTCTCAAGCGCTGGAACAGTGGTGCAGATTTGTCGTCCTGTCATTAGCTCAGCAGGGCTCACCCCCGTCGCTCCCATTGGTGTAGAGCGGTAGCACATCAAGGCTAAGCAGGGGTCAGGCTGCTTGAGGATCCGTTTAGCCGTTTGGACGGCTCTTTCTGCGGCTGCATTGCCCTGAGGATAACGCAGACTGGAGGTTATGTGAGTGAACCCATACCTCTGTTTAAATTTCTGGAACTCTGCTGATGTGAACTGTGTGGCATTGTTGCTGGCCAGTTCTAATGGAATTCTCCATCTCACAAATGTCTGCTTGAGTTCGTCAAGAATCTTTCTGCTTGTCATCATCATGAGAGCAGCAATTTTAATGTGCCTTGAAAAATAATCCACTACGATGAGGAAACTCTTTCCATCTAGCTTACACAGATCAGCTGCAATCCTCTGCCAAGGGCCATTGGGTAGGGGAGTTGTTGTCAGGGATTCCCGCCTGGCCCGCTCCCGACACTTGGTTAGTCTCTGGTGACCTTCGTGGAGCTGATTCCGGATGTCAGATCTGAGTGCTGCAGGGATTACAATCCGATCATGGTACAGTACTAGTTCATCTGATTCAGAAAGGTGCACCCTAACTGATCGAAATCCTCGCAGGGGAGAGAACTCTGCTATCCTCTGCGGCCAACCATTTCTGATGAAGGTGATCACTGTCTGAAGTTCAGCATCAGCATCTGCGGCGGTGCAGATTCCCTCAAGCTTGGGGGACGTGATTGGCTTGCTAGCCACCATGTTGTTCACATATGTTTCAACCTGTCCATCTGTGAACAACATGGTGGCTGACATGTGATCTCCATCCAAGGGCTGCCTTGAGAGCGCATCTGCTATTGCCATCTGTTTACCTGGAACATGTTCAGCATTGACGTTGAACCGCATAGGACACATAAGCAGCCCCTGACATCTCAACTGACTTTTATCCAGGTCATATTTATTAATCAATGGCACCATAGGCTTATGATCAGTCTGAAGGCAGATCCTGCCCATTCTCTGAATGTAGCGGGCAAAGCGCTCACAGGCCTACGCACAAGCTAGGCACTCCTTCTCTATCTGTGAATATTTTTTTTCCGCATCTGTGAGGGTGCGAGAGCAGAAGGCAACCGGCCGCAACTCTCCCTTGTGGTCCTGAAGTAGGGCAGCACCTAGGCCATAGCTGCTGACCACCGTTGGCAGGCTAGCATCATAGTAACACAGTGCTGGTGCCACTACTAAAGCCACTTTTGCCTTGTTGTAGGCCTGCTCCTGTGATTTCCCCCAAACCCAAACAGTCTCTTTTCTAAGTAGGCTAGTGAGTGGGTGCAGCATGGTGGACAAACCAGGAAGGAATTTGCCCACATAGTTTATCAGTCCCAGCACCTGGCGAAGTTGCTCCACATTTGTAGGGCTGGGCAGTTTGGTGATGGCTTCCACCTTTCTGCTATCCAGCTTCATCACGTCAGCGTTGATGACGTGTCCGAAGAACTGCAGCTCGAACTGTCTGAAGTGGCACTTAGCTCTATTGAGCTTAAGGCCTGAAGCTTCAATGGTACGTAGCAGAAATCGTCCATCACAACAACAGTCCCTTCTTGACCCTTGAGCAGTGTACTCATGACTTGCTGGAATATCTCTGGTGCTGATGTAATCCGAAACGGCAAATGTCTAAAACAAAATCTGCCCACAGGAGTTACAAATGTCGTCAATTTCTGGCAGCTGGGGTCCAACGGGATCTGCCAGAACCCACTTGAGGCATCCAAGGTGGAGAAAACCTTAACTCCGGCTAACTTGGGTGTGATGTCGTCTAATGTGGGCAGTACGTAGCTCTCCCACTTTACTCCCTGATTTAACCGCTTTAAATCCGCACACTCTGACCTCCTCCTGGTTGCGCATTGGGACGGGCACCATTGGTGCACACCAGTCCGTGAGCTCCTCTATAATGCCTAAGTTGAGCATCCGCTTTAACTCCCCAGCAAGTCAATTCATGTCAATTCCGTTATAACAGTCGTGTCAGCTCAAGTACTCATTTTGAACTCTACTGGACTGCTTTTCACCATCAGCTCAACATCCCAATCTGTGTCTGAGTCAGTTTCTTCTATGATGACATGTTTAGACTCGGTTACGGTTCCAAGGAAAAGACCACCTATGAAAAATGAATCATCCTCTGAATTCATTAAGCTGTCTGTCCTGACTTTTTTCAGCATTCTGGTTTTACAAAATGACCCGTCTTGTTGTGCTTTCGGCATCTGTAATACTTCTTTCTCACGTTGCCGTACTGTTTCCCTTTCACCTCATTCCCTTCAGTATTCAGATGCTCCGCACCCTGTTGTTTCACCTGCTTGCTCTAAATCCTGACCTGAATCGCTTTCTCGAGCGTCAGATCCGCTTCGAGTCATAGTTTCTGTGAGACCTCCTCTGTTCATCCTTACTTTTGTCGAATTCACAGTGTTCTGTGAGCTCATACAGGCTCTGGACAAACGCCTCCACGGTCTCACTCCTCCCTTATGTGAAAAGAGGCGTGCTCATGACTGACATTCTGTTTGGGTATAAAGTGCTCGTCAATCTTTTCCACTACAGTTTTAAAGTCAAACTCAGGGTATGGAACGGCCTGTTGCAGCAGGAAACACAAATGAGTTGTAGAGAGGCTCTGCATCTCTCCCCATCGCGTAGAGAAGAGAATTCACCTGCACTTCCCCGCTGTCCTTATCAAAGCCACTTGGAAACGGAAAAACCTGAATGAGAGAAACATGCTGTAGCCTGTCAGCGGTTGTTGAGCATAAAAGTACATCAAGGCCAGCATGAAATAGTTCCTAGACTTTAGCATATTTAGCAAGTGTTGTAAAAGAGACATACAAATTTGTTATCAAATGTTTACTGTTTAGGACATTGGTATTAAACAACTCGGATCCGTGCATTAGACGGTTATAATGCACTTAAGTTAAATCATTTAAATTAGATCACACTTTATCAGTTACCCAATTAAAATAAACCATAATAATTCACAAATTATTATAATTTCATAACATCATATGAACTAAGCATAACACACTACAAATTATTCAAAAAGCATCACATAAAGCTTACAAAATGTCATGTCAATATACATTGACATATGAATGTAAATAAGATTTTAAAGTTAGTATAGACCCACATAAAGCATTAAAAACTCAACAGTCTGGACGTACTATTGGTACCAAATTCCCCCACCAATGGGCCCATGTGAACTTGCATTTGTTGTCTTGCAAACACAAAATAGCCCTCTGATGAAAATAACTGCATGACTTCATGCTTCAAATTTTAATAGTTGCTTAAGCAGAGCTAAAAATGAAATACAGTCGTCGTCTATGGCAAAGTCGCAATTAGCAAGAGGAGAACAAAAAGTGTACAGGTTACCGTTTCATTACATACACATTTAACGTCACTCATAGAGACTTAGCTTTTCAGCAGTTCTCCTCTTCTTCTTTCCTTCACTTTGTAAACTGGGCGCCTGATGGTTTCTTTGGTCTTTTGTCCATGATACACCCTTGACTCGACTTAACATCAGTCAGGGTCAAGGGTCAGCTCTGTCTGTCCATTAAACACCCAGAGGAAAGACTGACATCACATAATGTGAACAAATTCACGATAGTGCAGGGAGATTTGTGCTTTCTTTTTTTTCTTTTTTTTTTACATTTTCACATAACCCAATAAATTTAATAATAAAAATGTGTTAATTTTATGATTGAAATATAAAATATAAATTATATAATTTTTTTGGAAGCAGCAGTTAATGTTGTGTGAGTGGCCTGGGATCATAAGAGTTCAGTCTATCCCCCTAGAGGGAAACAACAAAAACCTGCCGGATACCGGTCTTCTGGGTCTGCAGTTTGACACCCCTGCTTTAGATAAAAGCCTCTGCCAAATGACTGTAGAAGAAAACAGCCTAGAATAAATCATCTGACAAGCAGACGAGCAGTCTGCAGCACAGAACCAGAATTTCTGGACCAGGTTAAGAAAAAAAGAAAGAAACTACATAGAATAAATATCAGGAGGTTGGATATTTATTTAGGACAGGCACGACTGTTTTTTTCTTTTTTATCTTTGTGGATGCGAGGAGTGAAAAGGCGCCTTCCTTGTGACCTGCAGGAGTATTTCCTAAAGTTGCGCTCATATCTCTGATCCTGAATCACAGAACCAGCAGCAGCCAGAGAAATATTTTTCTGCTGCTGGTTCTGTGATTCAGGATCAGAGACACATCTGGACCCAGGATAAGAGGCTGATATCTGGTTCATGCAACGTTCTCCCAAACAAATGAAAGAAGCCCCCCTGTAGCAAAATAACAGACAGGGAGGTGATCTAATAGTTCAGTGTCATATTATGCAAATGAAAAAAAATCTTTAGAATAAATCCTGCTTTGTTTGTCCTCCTACCCAAACATATTCTGGCTGGTCACTGAATAGTCCATTTGCCAGCAAACTGAGATCCTGGCTTTCAAGTGGACCAAAGTCTGCATTTTTTGGTCCGTGTCAGAGTGCAGTTGATGTTCATACTGTGCAAAATGAACTGTACCATGCCTGGAAGCGGGCAGGTCCAATCGGACCAAACAGTCGCAGTGTGTATGTAGACAGTTGCTGTTTGGACCACTTTAAACTTCGTTTCATCATCCTGGTGTGAATGCCCCCTCTCTGGTTCTGGTTCTTCAGCCACAACAAACCCTGCAAAGTGGACTAAACTTTCCACAACAGACTTATAGAAGATGTGACACATTTCGCTGCAGTCATAGAATGAGTTCAGGCTGCTTACACCAGAAGCAGAGTCTGCCCTGCCCTTTTACTCTAGATGCACCTTTGCTCAAATAACTTTGTGCTTGAAAACAATGATTATAATAATAATTTGTAATAGTTTCATGGGGACTTCTAGTACTGCTTAGAGTTGTTTTAAGTATTTGATTAAGTATTTAATTTGTTTTTGTTTATTTTCCATTGTGTCCATTCTGAGGCAGAAACACAAGGTTCTGCATTACCCCAGACTCGCCAGCAGATGGAGCCAGACACCAGTTCAGACCAGCCTGACACAAAGATGAAGTTCAGGAGTTTTACAAAGGAATGTCTCTTATGTTACAATATTTACTATTGGTGCGGAAAAATCCTGAAAAATCAAAGGATTAGGAGTCTAGACTGAGTAAAATGATGGTTAACAAAGTTCATTGAGCAGAGAATGAAAAATGAACAAGTGTTAACAAGTGTCTGGAGGCGTTCTGATCTGAATACAGATAAGAACTTGTTTTAAACCATAGTTGTTCCCATTTCAAAGTTCTGGTTTCTCTCAGCAGACAGAGAGCCCCTCTTCTAGTAAATAAACAACCTCTATCTGAGTAGTTTTTCATAGCTGGAAGCTTGTCATCCATACGTGCTTTATGACAATAAACGATAATACATAAATTCTCTTAAGAAAGTAACAAAGGTCAACTTGACCCCACCTTAGAAATGTACTTAGAGAGAACCTTTTACCATAGAATGAACTAATGCATAAGAAATAACATTTCCATAATGAGTAATGTTTATGTGAATACATATGACACAAAATACCACATTTAGTAAGACACAATATGAAATTTCCACCAAACTATGTAGGAATGCAACCAAATGATAAAATCCTCCCGAAGGTTCAGTGGTTACTGCCCATTTGCCTGTCAGAGAGTTTCTCTATCAGCGTCTTCCTGCTCTGCTCTGAATATCCATCAATTAAATATTTAAGAGTGAGAGAACAAGTCGGCTGGTAGCATCAAAGTGTTTCTACACTGGAGAAAGTTGTTTACATGGGATGGTGGCAAGGTCCTGAGGGAGGCCTGGCCTGGTTCTAACTCTGGAGAACCAGGCCAGCTGGAGCAAACACTGCTGGCATTTACTCCACACAATGATTAAACTAACCACTAGAGATGCGTAGAAATCTGCCTCTGTGCTGCTGGTTTACAGGAACCCCACTGTGCTTGTTTTGTTTCCTGTGTGAGGCTGCAGCCACTGGTCACTTTTCCATCAGAGTGAGTGAAATGCCCTCTGATCAGCGAAACAACTGGCTGAAAACCCTGCCTGGTCACCTGTTTGTTTTCTGATGGAAAACAGTGCATCACTGTAGGCAAATGAACCAATAAAGTGGATGTCAAAACTACATAGTGGCACATCCTTTTTCATGGTACTACAAGTCTCAAACCTGTTCGTGGCTTCATTTAAACAGTTAAAGTATAAAGAAAATTAATTTTCTATAAAGAAAATTAGTTTCGAGAGAAAACAGAAATAAGCTTTTTATTCAACACTTTACATCTACAAATTAATCTTAGAAATCTTAAATAAATAGATCACGGTCATGTTTTTTCACCGAGTCAGTTTCGAAGGTGAAACACGTCTTTCTTTATAGTCATACCACACAGACAGACATACATTACCTATTAAAAGTTAGCAATGTTCAACTTTCAGGTCAAATATACAGAAAATGTCAAAAGTGGATGATACACTGATCATGGCGCTCGTGCAAAGGTCACATATGCAAAGCAAATGTACGACAGTGAGACGTTGTACATATGTATTCAAACGTTTAGAGCAGGGGTGCCCAAAGTGGGGCCCACGGGCCAAAATCGGCCTGTCAGCACTTTGCTTTTGGCCCAATAAGTCATTATTTATATTAATGCTCTACAGAGCTTGATAAACCCCAATAAGACCAGACTCAGAGGGAGCCTGACTGACTCACATCTCAGTGACCTTGTCAGTGAGCCAGGTGCAACCCAACATGGAGACTGGTACTGTCCAAAGATAAACTCCATGTTTTCCACTAAGTAACAACAACTTGCCTTGTTCCACACTGTTTCTGGTTGTTGACACGTTGCAGGTTAAAGTTTACTGGCTGTAATTATTGTTTCTTGCCCCTCTAAGTATGGCTTTATTGTTCTATTGCTATATTGATTTTTTACGTAACATTTTATTTGCCCAGATAGGAAAACATACACTATTTGCTATTGAACAATAGTTAAAATAACTTTGTGCATTTTCTTGTGTTTCATGCAGCATTTATTCCGTGATTCACTGGATCATTTTTAGTTTGGCCCTTGGCAGCAAAAAGTTTGGGCACCCCTGGTTTAGAGAGTCAAATAAAGTTTACCTGTGAAATTAATGTACCTGTATTTTAGGAACTTTCTGACGTACAAAAGATGAATGTTCCAAGCTTTTGTGATCAGTGTGTTTATATATCTTCTCATCATCTCATATAACCTACAGCTAATGAAAACTCTGAGTTCAGTATGCTAGAAAACTCCAATCTTTACTAGAAACTAATCTGAGAAAGAAATTCTTAACTATTTTCTTTATGAACAAGTGAACATTACTCAGTTGGAGCTTCCTTTGCATAAATTACTGCAGCGACGAGGCAGGGCATGGAGGCGGTCAGTCTGTTGCTGACGTGTCACAGTTGTTGAGCACTCCTGCATCGTTGGGTCTGGTTTCTAGTATTTTCCTCTTCACAATGGCCCACATACTCAACGGGCTTCAGGTCAGGTAGGTTTGGTGGTCAAACAGTCACAGGCATACATGATTCTCCAACCAGGTAGTTACTTTTGGCAGCGATGGTGTGGTTCCCCCCACGTTACACTGGACCTCAAACAGCTTGGATTCTCTCCAACCCCCAGTCCTCCAAACTTATGGACCTTCATTTAAAAAAGAAATGCAAAACTTCTTCCATCTGAAAAGAGGACTTTGCTTTACTGAGTCAGGCAGTGTTTGCAGAAGAAACCTTTCCGGATGTTTTAACAGTCTGGATGGAGCGAAACGTAGAGTCGATGCTGAACCTGTCCACAGTATTCCAGGTATGGAACAAACTAGACTTTCACCAGCTGAACGCTGAAACCAGTATGAAGAGAAACAGAATAATCCTCCTGTGTGTGATGACTACAAATGAAGATGTGTTTTACTTTTTGAATGGATTAAAAAAAAATCTACTTTTTGGTGGTATTGTATCTAAATACAATACCACTGAGAAGACTGCATGTATTTCACTTTAAAAGGTTCTTTTTGTGTTTCTGACGAGGAAGTATCATTAAGGGTAAACATCTTAATCATGTGGTTCTTTTTTTATCTGGTATATATTGTATATTTGTCTATTTATTGATTATCTCTTTATTGGCTCTCTGCTTTAATTGTTTTAATTCAAGCACAAGATTTTATTCATTTCTTTAGTTTATGTTGATCAATTTTTTCAAGAACTTTTATTTTAAATTCTTGTTTTTGAGAATATTTTATCCTGTTTTAATTTTCAACTTGTGATTTTCTCCTGGATCTGCAAGACATTGTTTCCTCACAGCAGCATCAAGCCAGATGTTTTTATCCTATTGATAACTTCACAATCAGTTGGAGACAGTAAAGGAGGGACGGGAGTTCATGTTCATGCAAACTGGGGTAGGGGTGGGCATGGGGAATGGACACGTGCAATGTTTGTGTGTGAGAAATAAACCTTTAAAAAAAATGAAGTATAAATTGTTTTTTTGTGTTGCCTTGTTCATGAATTTGCACAAGCATAATTTGGGCATTTTTCTGTTATTTTACTGGTCAGGCCACCTGAGACTGAGATCAAACTGCACTTTATGTGAAACCTAAACAGAAATTAATTTGACATTCCTGCTCTAATGGCTTTAATTCTCACCTGTTCTGGGTGAGACGTGTATTCATGAAACAAAACCCAGAACAGATTACTTGACCCAGCTTTTGTTTGACACCAGAACCTGGAGGATCCAGATCATTTATGGACATCTTTAAACTGAGCTTTTCTGATTTCTAGACAATCTGGTGAAGATTATATCCCAGATGACAAAAGCACACACAAAAAAAAAGCCTTCTTCTAAGCAAATGAAGAATTTTTCCATGATAATTAGGTTTAATTATGTTCTTTGCGTTTACAGACATGTAGGGAGAAACTCACCTGTTTCTCTCTAATTGGAGATTTCAGCAACTAAATAATTTAGGAGTTGAACTAAAATGCACAATCAGTATACCATTATAAACATGTCCTATTTTATTTATTCTTATAGTAAATCTTCAGTCTGACGGATCAGACTGAACTAAAAGGCTAAAAGCCAGAAAGTGTTTGTTCTGACGGTTTCACACTGACACCTAGTGGGAATCAGTCGTTATGTGTGGGAAGACGGGTTATTCTTGTCTTGCACTCTGTTAAAACAATAACAGAATTAATGGCATCTTATAGCTTTTATACACAGGCACTATAAAAAAAAATTATTAAAAAGTACTATAATCTCATAAATAAAGACGATATTCAAAACCATCTTTAATGAAAAACATGTAGCAGCATTTTTATTTTAAAAAGTCAAATAAAAATTTTACATTTTGGTGGGAAAATCAAACAGATCAAAAAGTTAAATACAATCAATATTGGAGCTTTTGAAGCCTGGTTGGTTCCACCTGGCCTCTCATGTAGCCAAGATACTGGTCCCAACGCACAGAAAAGCAATGCTGTGTTGGCCAATAAAAGAGCAGGACAAGAACCCCCCCCCCCCCAAAAAAAAAAAAAAAAGATGGAAAAAAAAAAAACAAACAAAAACACTCTCACACACACACACATCTCCCACCATGCAAAGCCCACATTATAGCAGCACATAGAGTCATAGAAGACCCCAGAAATAGTAATTAGGGCAAATGAGACCACTAACAGATGAAAACATCATTAAAACACACAATCAGGTAGTCAATCTGGGAAAATTAGATCTGTGCATAGAAACTTAAAAAAAACCAAAACAGATTCAGACACTGTCAACAATTAATGAAAAACTAATAAAAATATCTAGTATCTGCTGGCCCTTTGCTTGCAAATGGATGCTTGGTGTCCGTCTCAGTGGTCCCCAGTTTAACCAGCAAGTATTCACACCCTTCCCACCAAAACCTCACGTATCCACTGTCGACGCAGCTTTCCCTCCACGTAAAAGATCCAACAATAATATGCTTTCCTTGCTGGTTTCGGTGCCTCGCTAATGCAGAAGAGGGTTTCTGGAGGACGTAGTACGCATCCTTGGTTTGTGTTTGAGCTCTGAAGCCTCCTCCAGCAGCGCGTCTTCAGTCTTTTCACTGCTCAGAGGAGGAGTCAGGACACCAGAGGGAACGGGACAGTGGCTCAGACGCTCCAAGTCCACATGCTGGTAAGAGTAGACCTTTTCCTGCACACAAGAGCACCGAGATGTCACTTCAAATTCGTTTCATTTGCTTTACAAATGATCATTTTCATTTAAAATCAGTTAAATAGTCCAATTCAGCAGCTCAAACCCATTTTAACATTGTGTGTGTGTAAAACTGTTTTAACAGTTAAAATCGTTTTCCCCTTTTCTTTTCCAGTTCTTATATAAATCTAACCAGAGGTCTGGAATAATGGGAAAGGTGTTGTGTATTCCTGCGGGCTCTTTTTCACAAGTTAAAACTAAAGCCAGATTTCCAGACACAGCTTGCACTCACCAGCCATGCGAGGTAGGCGGCGTGGGTTTGGATGTTGTGCACGTCATCTGCAGCGATGCCAGCAAATGCTTTCATAGGCGTTCCACCAACCTCTCTTAGCACCGTGGCAAACGGGACCATCCACTTCACACACTCCTCTACCTCCCCCCTCTTCAGAGCTGGATGCCAGGGAAAAAGTCACGAGTCAGAGTGTCATCATCAGGCGCAGGTACGGGTAGGCTCGTACACACAACTCTGGAAAAGTCTCTAGATAAGCTCTGCATCATATTTCGCCTAGCTGTTCAGTCATGGTGTATTATCTAAACTGGAGTCATTGTTACAGAGGACATTTTCAGACTCATCCTCCTGCCTCGCTTCCTTCAGAGGAAGTCTTTAGTTTTTGATACTTCACCACATGCAGTTTGTTTTACAGACTGTTCCTGTGATTTAAAAGAACCAGATAAGGATTTTAGTTTAAAAAAAAAAAAAAAAAAAAAAAAAAACCTGGAAGAAGAGTGAGAAACAAGCATTGCTCAGCAGTGTGCTGAGAAACTGAACGGCCATCTACGTCCAAAGAGGGGCTCTGTGTCCTTAAAGAGCAATGAAAACTTTTCCTGAAGAACATTTAAATAAATGCCAGGAAACTCAGAATACAAAACCTTTACTAAAAAACTACTTTATTTGTATTTCTGCCTCATAAGCATGTCCTAGTTGTTAAGTTAAAGTGTGAACTTAGCTTTAACTGGAAGGTTTGTCACATCCAATTTAGAAGAATAGTTTAAATGTTTAATATTATATTGTTGACTCTTTTATATTCTTGTTTTATTGATTTTAATGTATTCCATCCTATTTTAAGCCTTTTCTTAACACATTTTATTTCCCGTTGGCTTTTATCTCAGCCCGTGTTGCTTGTGTGTACTGTTATTGTGTGTTTTATGGAGCTGTGATGAGTTTTGACCTGTGCTGTGTACCACACTGTGGTCGGCAGCGTTGCTCTACAAAGTTGGATCTTACTGTTCATATGTGTACATGTGGAAAATTGTGAGCTGCCGGTCGATCTGTATTTTCCCCACATGGATGAATAAAGTATCCGACTATGATGTGGCTGCACAATGATGGTGGTTGGCACTGTGGCCTCACAGCAGGAAGGTCGCTGGTTTGAGTCTCAGAGGGGAGGAGTTTCCAAACAGCGGCCTTTCTGTGTGAATGTGAACGTGAGTGGTTGTTTGTCTGGCCTTGCCATGGACCTGTCCAGGTGTACCTGGTGATTGCTGGGATCAGGTTTCATTGCTGTTATTTGCAGATATTTTATGTTTTTTGAGTCATTTCTGAGTGAAATGCATCTCATTAATATTACAAACAGTCAGAAACCCAGACCAGGCGTTGTGTAAAATAAATAAACCTCCTGTTTGATTTGCTCATTAAAATGTTTTAGATTGCAACTTAAAATTCCTTTTTCTTCCTCTTCTGTCGACAAGATGAAAAAAGATTTCTTCATGTTTGGAAGTGAATACTGAGCAGGAGTCTGTTCTTCACCATTTAAACGGCCAACTTAAAAGCACCCGAGTGTAAAAGCCAATTAAAAACAACCTGAGACGTTTTCCACCAGCTCCATGGAGGAAAAGTGGAACAGAGCTGAAGCAGCAAGAATCCCATTGGAAAATTCAAGGCACCGGACATCAAGCATGCACAGGTCCAGCAACTAGAGAAAGAGAAAAAATAAATGAAACTGATGAAACCTCAGAAAGAATAAGGACTAGCAGATTTGTACACATTAGACAAAGAATCAGTCATGTTAGACAAACAACGACAGCCTTAGAGAGATGAACATGTGGGCTTGTTACAAGTTAAACTGTACCCAACTGAAGAAGTTCAAGCCTTCCGGTCTCCAACATGTCATGTTACAAAAGCTTTACTGGTGCTCAAGTTTAGAAAACATTCTTCTAAAAAAGCAAATCAAACCTAGCAGTCAGTTATAACCACGACACATCAGCATAATGAGGCCTCTTCTCCACCCGACGGCCGTGACGAACTAGCGCCAACAAGCGGCCTCCTCACGTAAAACTGGACTGATATGGATCAGATTATGGATTTGTTTTAACTGCATCATAAGATTATACAATCACCTGGACTGAATTAGGTTGTCTGTTGAACGTCTTGTGATTCGGCACGATGCAAATAAAGCCAAACTGAATAGAAAATATAGATTAATAAATAAATAAAGATTAAAAAAAAAAAAAAAAAAAGAGAAAAAGGTGAGATGTGAAATTAATTTATTTCTTCACTGCTACACTGAAGAACCAATCAGCCCGACAACGCCGACCGATTGCACACAATTATCAAAACAAATTTTTCAAAAAAAAAAAAAAAAGGTAAAACTGTGACAACGCACCACAATCCCCATAAATACAGGTGATATAAACATTCACCAACGCTCCAGATGTTCATCTTGCTGAAGTCTGAATTATGTTTAGAAAGTTTTTTTTCACATAATGACAAATGTATAAAACAAGAATAGAAATAAAATGTGGAGTACGTGGGTAGAAGCATAAGCGTTCATATAAACCCACCCCAGTGATGAAGTTGTGCAATGCAATAGCAATAACAACAATAGTAGCCCAATAGTAATACCTTAACAGTCTAGTATAATAGTGATACTTCTATAATAATAATATTATCTGTAATGTGTCATCATCTAAGATTAGAGTAATCAATTCCAGTGATGGAGTAATGCAGTAATAATAACAATAATATCAATAAAAACTACTCAGTTTATATAATAGGTCTTCATACTATTTCTATACTGCTCAATTATCATGTCTTTTCATATGGATTTAAATTTGTGGCCATTTGGACACTGTCTGTGATTTTCTCCCAGCTTGTTCCACAGTTTAACCCCACAGAGAGACACAAACACTTGGCCTGCTGCTTCTTCACCAAGGGCGTTTTGAACATCATGTTCCCTCGCATGTTCCCCAGTACCCCCCCCCCCCCCCCCCCCCGACTGAAAAGATTTTGTACATAACAGGTTCCTGCAGCCTTAAACAGAAGTTATGCTGTGTGACAATCCACCAGCTTCTGGAGTTTTAGTAACTTAGACTGTAAAATTGAAGAGTTTGTCTGATCTGAAGAAGCAGCTTTATGTAGAACACAAACCGCCCTTTTTGTCGTATTTATCGTGAGTAAAGTCTGGTTTTATACTTCTTGCTCTACACAGTACTGTAAGTAAGGTAATATCAGTGAACAATACAGAATGTAGACCAGCTGGTAATCCAGAATCTAATTAATTTTATTTATGATTTCATTATTATTTCATTATCTACATGTATGTGTATATCATCTTTATTTTCATAATTACCAAAGACCATTACCTGAGTTTGTCCTATATTCAATGATAATTTCTTATCAACCATATATTTTTTATAATTGTTTCCAGAATATAAATATTAGTATCATTGGCAAATAATATTAATTTAGACAATTTAGAGAAATAAAAGATATATAATTTCTGTATAAGTTAAACAATTCGGGCCCCAATTCTGACTCCTGGGCAATCTCCAAACATCCCGACCAGAGATCTCTTGTTTTTACATCGTTTTCTGTCAGATAACCTGTAATTCAGCTCAGTGCCACTCCCCAAACGCCATACAGCTGCAGTTTTTTTAAGTGCAGAATTATTTATTGTATCAAATGCTTTCCTGAAATCTAATGAATATGGAAACTGCATGTTTTCCTTCATTCAATGCATTAATTATTTCTTCAGTTGCTTCCATGATGTTGAGCTCTTTGCTCTAAATCCATATAGTCTCTGATTTAATACACTTATATTTATTCATGAAGTTTTTCCATTCTTTTGATCAAATGTTTTTCTAATATTTTTGAGAATTGTGGGAGGAGTGACACTGGCAGACAGTTTGTATATGATGGTTGTTCCCCTGCTTGAATAATGGTTTTATTATAGCAATTTTTATTTTCTGTGGCACTGAATCACTTTTAACTGATAAAAAATTTAAGTTAGTGGCTTTAAAATTCAATCAATAACTTCTTTTACCAATGCCATGTCTATACCTCAGCACGCCATTTGTTTTTACCTGTTTTAAGACAGATTTTACCTCCAACTCATGCACCTCTGAAAGAGAAATTAAACGAGGATAATTCTCTATTATCTCTTCTCTTTGCTGCCAGCTCTGGTCCAACGCTACAAAAAGTTACTCATTCTGTTTACTGCCTCTTTCATGTCATAATTATCAGTAAAATACTCTGAATACGCCTTTTTCTTTGTCCCATTCCTCAGTTCACTGAATATTCCCCAGGTATCATTCTTAGTCTCATTTGGCTTTTTTATTTAATACAATTTCTTACTAGTTCTTAATACATCAATTAACTTGTTTTTTGTTTTTACTTTTAAAATTCAATTTTCAGACTATTCAGTTCTTATTTAATAAATTTTCTATAAAGATTATTTTTTATTTTACAAGTACTTTGTAGTTCCTTGGCCATTTTTTTAAATCATGTAATGATTTCAATATAGAAATAAATATATGATATGCCATGTCCACGTCTTTTCCCTAAAAGACAACATCCCAATCTTGTAGCATCAAGTCATGTTTCAGTGCATTAATAGCATCCTCAGTACATAATCACCCATAGAAGGTGGGTTTATATGCTTTTTTTTTTCTCCTTACCCTCATTAGTTCCATAATTTATGTTGGGGAAACACAGGTCACAGATATCACTGGTCAGTATACCACTCACCATTTTGTGTTCTGTTACATTTGTAAAGGTTGCACAGTCCGAGGTCATTCTTGTGGGTCTTGTGATTGTAGGAACTAAAGTTAAACTAAACATATTTAGGAATTCATCAGTCTTTTCATGTATTATTAACTTTAAGGGGCCTATATTGAAGTTTCCACACACAAAGACATTCTTTTGGCCACGTGTACATCTTTTCCACACAGTTTCTAGATTTATTCAGAACTGATCCTGGTGCTCTGTATATACAGCTTACTGTGGCATTTTTCCTGTTTTCCAAAATAATTCCAGTACTCAAACGTTCTACAGTTGATGACTTCTAATCAGAAAATAGTTTCATATGATGCATTTAAACACGTTTAAAACTGAAAGTGCCCTACCTTTTCATGGTTGCACTGTAAAGTCCTATTTTAAATCACCCTATCAGCTTTATTAGTTCATTTTGAGGTCATAATCACTCCAGACTGTCTGCTCATGCCTGCAGCTAAATTTAAAAAGTAAACACTTTTACAGCATCTGCTTTTTGCCTAACAGGACCCCGGTGTCACTCCCAGGTCGCTCTCTACAGGTGAACAATACCTGACTCATTATTTAACACAACTAGTCTATTTCTAGGCGGGGGGGTCAGGTTTTGCCACCTCAGCAGCAAATCGGAACAGGATGTCATCCTGCAAAAGACAGAAGAGGTTAATGCACAAACACACCTCTGCGATCTGTGTGAAGGTCTTCTGAGGGTATTTGGGGATGAGCAGCTCCTCTTCCTCCGTCAGGTAGGCCACCTGCATGTAAACATTGAGCCAGGAGATGGGAGTCTGGGGGCAGAGACTCCACTGCAGCTCCTGGTTTGACAACAAACAAAACCACCAATGTGAACAGGTCTTGTTGGAAACACAGTTTTATATTTATATTTTAACTTGGACACATGTCATCTAAACAAACACATGACTTTTATAAACCACAATTAACCTGTAGATATTAATCACCACACCGTATGGAAACATGTAAAGATATCCACTCTTCAGGATCTACGATTTGTTTTGGATTTTAAACTAAAGAATAAAACTTGGCCAATAATTTCTGAAGAAGTATTTCTCGGACTGAGCAGATTCACTATTTAACTTGTTCATTGTGATGCATTAAAAACAATTCAATAAGGATTTATCAATGCTGAAAAACTATTTTCCTAAATAGTTCAATGACAGGAGCACCGCTGCAGTGTGGCAGTCCAACCACGGAGGTTACACGCTGATACAAGGCAGGAGGTCTACTCATTGGGTTTGAAGGCTAAACCACTGGCATGTGGACGCAGCCTTGTCCACATGCCAGTGGTTTAGAGCCAACATATGATAGTAATGCTACTGACAGGTGACAGAGTAGAGTAAAGCTTGTTACATCCTCCGGGAGAAGCCAGAACTTTCTTTGTGTTCTCGAGGTCACAGCAACAACTGCATCAGGTACTCAGAAAGGCTGAATCACGTCAGTCAGTTTTAATGACTCAGTTTTCTAAAAAGGAAGAGGAAGAAACCCAAAGGAGTTGGGCGGCATGAGAAAACGGAAAGGTTTGCCAACCCAGATTCATCATGACTTTATGTCCTCAAGCTCTGGACTAGAAGTGATTGATGAAAACCATGATAACATTCAGAAATGTTCCCGATGTGAACAGCGGCTTATTGGCGACGTAGAAGACTCGCTGCCTGTTTGCAGAACAGAAGTAGTGGAGGGGACAGAGCAGGAAGCCACAGCAGAGCCTCAGAGCTAAAGATCCAGTCCTCTGACCCTGGTGACAAACTGCACCAATAGATAAGCTACAATATGACCGTCTTTAGTAAATCATTTATAAATGTTTCAGGTTGTATAATGGCGTGGGACCTCCTCACAGTTTACCAAACGGCAGAGGAAACCCTGGCATAGCTGTGTGTACTGGTTTGATGGATGGATTACAGTTTTATTTAGCAGTCCTTTAGCAGTAGTTTTAAAGTTCATGGCTACATGTCTCACAGGGCTTGTCAGAAGGCGTCAGATGCTAATAAGTCGATGCGTGTGTTTAAGCGACAGTACAAGCTCATTCGCAAAACGGCTTCCTGGAAAAAAGCTCCTGTAAGCACAGTTTCATCCACTTCATCTGGGGTTTTACGCACATTTCCAGAGCAATGTGCACGTCCCACCTTCAAACTGATTGACTGCTTTCTAAATATATTAATGTTTATTTTTTCTTAGACTTTTGCTCCAGTGGCATGAAAATTGCACGTGTACACTTACAGGTCAATCTATATGCGTGCCATGACGTGCCATCACTGTGTTCTTACCTTCATAATAATAATTTCCATACGGATAATATCATCTTCTGTGCAGGCTTCATCTGTAACATAGGCAAACTGATGGACCTTGGGAGGATACATCTCCTTGGAAAAGCAAAAACAACAGAAAAAGGCTGTGACAAGCAGCAATGAGAAGAAACAGGATTAAACACAAACATGAGAAGAACACAGTATACCTCTGCTGCTTCTGGTTTTTGTTGGAAGTTACCGACATCGGCCTCATTTTTAACAACATTTTTTAAGAATCAATTCTTTAAAAAAGGTTGAGTGGGTGAGTATTACTCCATATTAAACCACACAAGTGATCACAGGACAACCAGACACTGACCAGGTCACACCTCACCTCCACTTTGGCTGCGATGAAAAGACAAGTGATGCCGATAAGCTGCAACGTCGACTTGAAGACGTTTCTCTGTGTGGCCATGAAACGATCGAAGTAGTCCTGAGCAAAGTGATACGTTTCCCGGTGTAGTTTGTACACTTCACTCACCTTCAAACAAAAAGAAAATCATGAACTAAAGAAGCAAAAACAGTCATTTATATTCAACATGTTCAAGATTAAGTCGTGTGAAAATGTTGTAGTGGACGAGGTTTTTTAATAAATGTGCTGAGGTTATCCTTCCAACCTGAAGCACAACAGCTACAACAGACCTCCATAAGCCAGTCCAGAAGGATCGCTCTCATTTTGGGCTGCAGGTGTGGATGCTTCTCCAGCATGTGAACGTCTCTGGTGTAGGTCTTATCCTTCTCCAACATATTGTTCCACACTACATCTTTACTGGCCCAACTGCAGACACATACATTAAACCAGTTCAGCAAACTCTCTACATCATCTGTACTCAGAGTTTAAAGTATTAAACTATTCTGTGCATTTCAGGCTAATTTATTTTTATTTCTGAGCCCAGAAGGGCTGGGATTGATGGGAGTTATTGTCACAAATGGCTTTATTTACTTCAGACCGACCCTCTCCGTAGGCTGTCAGATCAGCCTGCGGGCAAAACGAGTGGATTGAGACTCTTCCGCATTAAGCCCCGCCTCCCGCCACTGCACTACATCGGGAACGCGCACCGCACCTGCTTTCGCCGTCATTGTAACATCTCATAAACAGAAGGATTAGGCTCATATGAACTCAAAATATCAAAATACAATGTCAACACATAGCATCCAGCCCTACATGTTGGAACCTGAATCAGAGCCTGAAAACGAAGTGGAAAACAGCAACCCACAGCAACGAATGCAGCAGGATGTCTCTCTTTGGTAAACTCACCAGCCATCGTTGGAAATAACTTTATCCCACGTTTTCCACCCGCCTGATGTATTTGTACATGCCCTTGTTAACCAGTAGAAGGTAACCAATCACCGAACCTTATCCCCCGGGACGTCACAAGGATTTCCAAGTAGAAAAAAACTCTCTAAAATGACGCGTTTTTCATCGCTATGGAAACTGAACGGCAAGAGTGCTGGAACTCAAACTCAAACTCAAACATGCGTTTAGGTGATAAAAAACAGTGCCGTTCACATGTCTGATGAGGATTCAACACTGTAACACTGTAGAAAGCTCAGAAAACTCCAAATACCATCATAGCACCCCTTTCAATTCCCCTCGCAGAAGCAGGCAAGCTGCTGTTGCAGACATGATGTGAAAGAAATTTATATCTGCCTCCACTACAGAATAACGGTTTCACAGACAATCCTGAAGTCTTTTACCAAGCGAAACGTCACCAGCATTACTAAAAGCATTGCACTGTTTGCCCGACTTGGTATAAGACGTAGAGTAAAAGCCTCTGTGACTCCATGCCTTTCTCTTTTGGTTTGTTTTTCTTCTTGTAGCTCCTGCAGTCACTCGTGCAAAAGGTGCATTTCACAGCTGGGGTACTTATTTCTCCACCACACTGGCCACCTGGGAGGGCTTTGGGACACACAAGTGGCCTACAGCAGTTCTTCTCACTGAGAAGAATAAGAACGATGTATGCTTTCACGTCACTCACTGTGACTGTCCAATAAGACCAACTGTCGTTGTGAGTCGCTGTGTATAAAGACAGCTGGCATACCAAAGCAGCTGGGTACTAACAGTCTAGGTCGGGGGTGCCCAATACCAGTCCTCCAGATCTACCATCCTGCAGCTTTTGGATGCAACACACCTGAATCAATGACTGTCTCATTGCCAGGCCTCTGCAGAGCAGGATTACATGCAGAAGAGGCAGGTCAGCCATTTGCTAGATATATTGACAGAGTCACTAAGCTGGCAGCACTGGGTAGTAATGGTGTACTTCTGGTATGTGCCTGAATTCTCATTTGGGAGCAACAGAAGTGTGATATAACATCACACTGTTACATTTTCTACTAAAGTTTAAAAAAAAAAAAAAAAAAAAAAATCCTTCCAGTATCATCACGACCAGTACAATACTGTGATATTGCAGACCCCTCGCTGCTACACAAGCACAGGCTGGTGAGAAAAATCTAACGTACATAAACACCATTTTCTCATCAGATAACACCTCGGTTTAGTTTGGATGGTGGTGAAGGTCTGTCCCATCTATCGTAACACTCAGTCCCCTCTCAGAGATGAAATCATCTGTTCAGGCTTCCCATGTCCACTGCAGCTCTGCAGATGTCTTCCGTATCTTATACAAGCCGATTTTGCATCAGATGAGATGTAGAGAATGTCAGTTTTCCTGCCAAGTCATGTTCTTCCTCGGTCATTTCACGCACACACAGACGTACAAACCATGGAATGTCCATCAGCCTTGATCAGACTGTGGAGCCTAAACTGAGGAAAATGAACACATAACACTCACCACAACGCAGGGAGCGGCGCACAATGAACAGGAGTCACATAGATGTTGTGAAAGTTGCAATGCAGGAAGCCTCTGCTTATGAGAGAAACTTGATGTTCTTCCTGATCCAGTGCTGGGATCCACCTGTGTGGACTGGAATCTGGACTCCACCTCATCTTCCCAGGAAAGAGCAGAGACAACACGGAGCATGTAACATAAGAGCTGGACAGCAAGGTGATAATTCATGTGTTAATAAACTCACCTCACACTCACGATGCTTCTTCTTCGTCATCTCTGCTACCTCCTCATCCAGATCTTGTAAATACTAGTGATCAAAAGGAGAATGAAGTTGTTCAAACACAAACAGTATGCGCTAAATATCCACTTGTCAGCACAGAGGAGACATGGCAGCTAAACCGAATGCGCTGGAGCCACATGGATTCTGACCAGGTTGTGGCGAGAGATGCTGCCAGATCAGCAGTCGAGACAGCAATGCTCATCTTCATGCATGTTTAACTGAAAGGGCAACGCAGGTAAATTAATGCTGCACTTACAGTTTCACTCCATCATTTCAATAATAAACCATCTGCTAAGTTTAGCTTGAGTTGTTTCTGGACATTGATTATGGCGATCACTTGGGGTGGCGTTTAGAGAGCAGTGTACGCCTTGACAGTGACGCTTCTGTTTACAGAGTTAGTCCATAAACTTTTTTATAACCGCTTTCACACCAGATATGGCTGAACGTACGCCTGAATATTAAAATATACGTAAAAACTGAAAAATAACAATAAAAACTTGTTTAGACTGGACCACTTTGAACTTTTTTGGGTTGCGTTTTTGTTGTATATTGTATGTTTGAAGAACTGTTAAGTTTAAAAAAAAAAAAAGAGTAAAAATGGCATTTCATGTTACGTTTCTTTTCATTCTTGTATTTGGATGCTGTTTTGTTTGTTTTTTGTTTTGCCTGAAGGCTGACTTAAATAATCGTTTGTCTCTGTGTGGCCCTTCGATGGTCTGGCCACCTGTCCAGGGTGTACCCTGCCTTTTGCCCAAAAACACTGCTGGGATAGGCTCCAGCTTCCCCACGACCCTTCATTGGACTAGGCGGTTAGGATAATGAATGAATGAATGAATGAAACGAAATGAACTAATGTCATCCCAAAGTGTGTAGATGTATCATGTGGCAAACATCCTCACAGGATGCTTGATCATGTTGTTTTTAAACGACAACAAGATTAGATCAAGCAAAGCTCCACTTTAGGAGGGGAGTGTGAGGAAGAGGCAGCATTGACGGAGTGGGGAGACAAAAAGCAGACAGGATACTGTCCACCTCTTGTCCATCAAACCAGTCAGTGGATCTAACCCTATCTATTCCTCGCTTTCCCAATGTGTTGATCTGGGAAGAAAGGTGTGTGATAGCTAAAGCATTTAGTATTAAAAAAGTTCTGCATGAGTGTGTGTGTGAGAGAGAAGGTGAATATGATATGCATCTAAAAGTTGCAGAATGGTAGATTTTTAGGGATCTCTTTAACAGCAACGACAAACGTCACCAAAGCACATGTGCATTAATAGTTTTATTTATACTATGTATATACTATGTGTGAATATATTATGTGTATCATAGGAACTTTTTAGAGAATCGGGTGAGGAGGCATAAAGTAAAGGAGGAAAAGGGAACAAAAATTAGACTGCAGAATAGTTTGACAACAAAGTCAAGGGGATGTGGTTGAGTGGGTTTTGTGAAACACAAGTTATAATGGATATGAGTGTCTGTAAAAACCCTGACAGGAGATTAAGGTTAAACTAAATCCTGATCACCATTAAGAAGCACATATGCAGAATAATACCAGCTGGTAAAACGGAATTCCTAAATAAAAGAAACGAGTCATTTCTGTAAAACATGCTTGAACCGTGTCTGGGACCAGTTTAAACCAGCAGGCCACCCCAGTTGGCTACTTACAACAGCAACATCTGCTTTCCTCTTCCTCGGTCGGACTGCAATCTCTCTGGAAGCTTCGGGAGCGACAGACTTCGGTTCCTTCTCTTCCCTGAGACAATGCAGAACATGGATAAGCCTCCGGTGTCAGCTTAAAACAGACAAGTCAGGATCAAACATATCCCAAAGCTGCAGATGATATGTCAACCAGCAGGCCAAAGATTAGCCGGACAGCTAAGAGGCTCCACCGAGACAACTTTCTCTGCCGTGGATCCGACACGACAAACTCACCGTTGCCTTCGCATGATACTCCGAGGGGTTCAATGACACTTTCGGAGCAAACCTGCGTAGGAGAAATGTGTTAAAGTAATGTTTGAAGGCTTAACAATAAGCAGTACATGAACTCCCAACCCCCACTCTGAACTCCCTCCTTCTGACAAAGCCCCGCTCAGCCTGGCGCGGGGAAACTGCGACAGTATGCAAGTTTGTCTCCACAAAAGCAGCTCAACGTCCACATATCTTCAACAAACTAGTACAGCAGCACCCATCACGCATTACTTTATTTATTTGCTGGCGTCGCCATGCGTATTTTTGGGAAGATTTAGTTAACAACAACCTACTAACTTTGGACAGCTACATAGTGACCTAACAGCACAAACAGGACCGTCTCTTCTCCCAAAATGTAAAAAATAACCAGCTGGATCCTCACAAATAGACATTTAATCCACATTTAATCAAACTCGTTCCGCCTGCAGCGGGTTGGTTAGCGGCTACGACAGCTTTGCTACGTGGTAGAAGTTAAATCTGGTCTAAAACACCAAACCAGGAGTCGTATTCTCGGTTCTTTCACTCACCCCAAGACTCCAGAAGTCCTTGAAGTTCACTCTTTCCTGCGACTTAAGCTGAAATGTGGACGTACTGCTCCAGATAAACAGCCTGCTGCAGCTCAGATGCAGAGTCTCTCTGCCACTGATTGTCCGGGTTGTTCCGTGAGCTCGCGCCTTGTGCGGATGTCACCAGCAACGTCAGGAGACTTCATTTAAACCTCGCTGGCTTTTTATGCATTCACTCACCTCCATTCAAAAGCAGCCTCACTCCGTTGAAGCACAGAGAAATAATATCCTTGCTGAAAGCCACTCTAAGCTTTGCTAAATAAAAGAATAAGTGGCTTTATTAAAGTTGAGCCGGTGCGGGGGGCGTGGCCTCCGCGGTGACAGCTGCGTGGGCGGAGCTTCAAAGCAGGAAGAGTCCCGCGCACCGCGTGGCTTCGCTGTCAGATGTAAACAAAGCAGCAGTCCGTCGAAGTGCGGCTAAAATACAAGCCATCGGAACCAAGTTATTGTTGCATAAAGGGATTTTTTAATTCCCTGAACACCAGGTAAGGCTGTCACCTGTTGTCATTCTGACCGCAGCTAATTTTTCCTTCTATGCTCTACAAGTCCGCTAACCAGCGGATGTTTGGTGCGTAACTTCCAGCTTCAGTCCCACCTGTTTACAGTCTGTCCCCTCTCCCTTTATTACAGCTTAACTCTTGCGTCATAAACAAACTCATTTTAATTATTAACACAGTCTTAATACTGTGCAATGTTTTGAGGAAGACGGCTTGAAAAAGAGTAAACAATTTGTTTGATTAGCAAAGTTGACCCTTGCCCAGTCACATGATCCTCATTTCAGGGAAACGGACAACAGTCTACATGCATCAGACCTTTATTTAATAGGAGGAAAACAAGAACAATGAAGTTTCTGGACCTTTTTGGGGGCCTAAAATCGGTCGTGATCGGAATGATTCACGTTAAAGCTTTACCAGGTACGTTAACATCATATTATCTCCTCAAATGTTAACTGTAAAGCATGTGGTCCACCGTGTAAAATGTTGGTCGACTAACTTTTGAAAACAATAAACAAATACTGCAACGTGTCTAAAGATGTTGCTGCAGAAAAAACTGTCGTTTTCACATGAGCAGATTGTCAGCAGAACCTACAATCAAAGTCTGAAGCTCTGAAACAGAAAGCAAGTAAATGACTGATTATAGTTTTGAGTTTTAAGTTCTTATAACTTGTGCTGCACTTTGGTTAACACTCTTTTTGTGTGTGTTTGTTTTTTGTTGTTTATCTTTTTAATGTTTTATAAGTACATTTGACTGTGGAGAGCACATGGAGAACGCTATCCCCATTGCGCCATCTTTAGGGTAACATCTTTGGATGGAGGCAGTTCATTCACTGGACAAACAAGGTTTGTCATTGTTGGAGGAAATCTCACTGAGATTAGAGTCTACAGCCAGTGGTGATTCCGTATCTCCACTATGTTGGACCAAACTCAATTCTCCAAGATGACACTGGCCTCTTCTGAGTGGGGTTTATTTGAGACTAGCTCCAGAGGATGGATGACCTACCTGTAGTCCTGACCCAGTGAACATGCATGGGATTATCTTAAGGTGCTGTTGGTACTAAAGTGACTAAACCCAACCACATTAGTTGACTGGTCCCAGATGCTGGCTGAAGAATGTGAGGCCATCTTACAGCAGTGACAAGCTACCAAGCTGGTGGATGGGTCAGGTTGTATATGGTTGTATATGGTTCTTTCACATGATACTGAGGCTCCTGTTGGTTAAATTAAGTCAATGTAAAATTTCCAATATGTGTTTTTTATCCATGCACAACAGCAAATGATAGACAACAACAGAATCAGCTGTTTGGCAGAGGAAATTGGGCAAGGAACGTCCCACACACTCAACTCTGCTGCTCAGCCCACAAAGGCAGTTTTCTTCCTAATGTGTCTTCATTTACATGGGAAATAAGCAGACTTTCCAACTGTATATGATTTATTACCGAGAAGGATTGCTACAACAAAGAAAAATCCAAACAACACTCATGTACTGACTATTTCTGCTAAATTTATTCATATAATTTTGTGGTAGTATCTGTAAGTGTCAGTAAACCTGTGTGTTTTGGGCAAAATCTTTTTAAAGTTATTAGATAATCACTTTTATACTCATTTTCAGTTTCATGGTAAAATCTCTTATACAAACATATCTAAACTGCCATGGAGGGAAGGTGAAAAGTGGAATAAGGTGAAATATACAAAGTATGGTGACAAGGTTGTAACTGCTGCTGTAAGATGTGAAGCTTCTCCATCTGAATAAATCCCTCTGCTTCCTACTCAGTTGGAGCTGTTCTTTGCTAAATTTACAACTGTACATAACTAAGTTTTTTTTTCCACCTCAGGTACTCCGTTGAGTTGTTTGAAAATATCCCAAATCACTGAAGAAGCGTGCCGTGAGGCAGAAGTCCATCGCAATGCAGGAGTTGTAAGTAACTGCTTATCACTTGTATTTTATGTACAGCTGACAGTCAGTAACTATGACCTCTGTTCACTTTGTTCAGGATGGTCTGATCATTGAAAACATGCATGATGTTCCTTACTCATTCTGCATTGGTCCTGAGGTGTGTGCCTGTATGACTGCAGTCTGCACTGCTGTGAGAAGTGTCTGTCCATCTCTGCCGCTTGGAGTCCAAATACTGTCTGCTGCCAACCAGCAGGCGCTCGCTGTAGCTCTGGCTTCAGGTACGATCAGTGTGCATTAGCTTACATCTGCAAACAAAGGTTCAGTTTGCTGTACCAGTGGAAAACACCGGTATTTGTTTAGTCTTCACTGAGTTCCTGCATAAGATCTGAGCAAAGTTCAGCCAAACAAACCTCCACTTGAAGTATGTGTATCAGTTATGTATCGCATGTAACTGTGCGGCTCCAGGCCTAAATTTCATCCGGGCGGAGGGTTTCATCTTTTCTCATGTGGCGGATGAGGGCCTCCTGAACGCCTGTGCTGGGGACTTATTGAGATATCGCAAACATATTGGGGCTGACCATGTCCAGATCTTTACCGACATCAAAAAGAAACACAGGTGAGATCACCATCTGTAGTGCTGGATTTGTGGAGCAACTCTGATTAGGATGCAGCCAGTTAGAAGAGGAAACAATAAATCTATTTCCAAACTGGTGAAAGATGTATGAGAGGAAATGGAGTCCATTGATGTGTGGAGAGAAACAGAATCTCTCATTGAAACCCTCTGCCTGCTCGACTTATTCTTTATGTGGAAAGAGAATACGGATCAAATGCAAGAATACCAAATAGGAGAGGCAGATGGTCACAGTGTCATTTATTTTAAGACTTTATTGTAGATTAAAAACAACAATAAGGATTGTTTTACATCCCTGCATTCAACCAGTCGTTGAATAAATCAGACTTACATACACAATATATGCAAAGTCTATCAATCTGAGACAAACTGGTTCTAAATATTATTGAATAATTTCAGAAAAATGTTCATCAAATCAAAACTGAATAGATTTTGAAAACTACCTACAAAGTACAGTATGATAAACGATTCTCTGAATCGGGAGGAATCTGTGCGCAGGGGAAAAGGTGAGGGTCAAACTGGTGCTGGTGATCTTGGGACCCTCAAACAGGACTATATTAAAACAGACATGAATCTGTACCAGCAATCACAGCATGAACCGAGCAAAACTGCCAGAATGTTCAGTAACCTTGAAGAAAAGCTCACCCCACTGTGTATAACCACAACATGCCGTTTTCTGATATAATTAACTACCAAAGTAAATGAAAATAGTTCCTGAACTATGAATTGATCATGAAAGGTTTTGGTTCAACAACATTTTATATTTAAATGTTGCTCATCATTGTGCTGTTCACATAAGACCAAGAGGACGCCTAAAACATGAAAAGCTGTTATAACTTTGATATTTTATATTGCAGCGTACTCACCGCTGTTTTTAGATTTTGTCTCGGTAAAGAGTTTAGGATAAAGGAATGACCATCACGTGGTTCTACTTGAATATGAACTTAATACATTTTCTGCACATTTTACTCCAAACTTGAGTATCCCTAACTTTTTGTGAGCAGTTTGTGGGAACACAGAGATCAATTTAAGGAAAGACCAAGTTAATCTACCAATTTACAGCAAATAAGAAACAAAAGAGAGAATATTACACACATGTGAAGGATTTTTGAGAATAACGACTCAGAAGATGGAACCCAAAATGAATCAGAAACCTCAGGATCAGGTATAAGTTTTATTTACAACGACCGAGTCTGGGAAGCAGGCAGTCGGTTCTTTAATTGAATTCAAATTATCCTTCCTTGAAGATTTCCACAAAGAATGCTGTTGAAGACAGTAGGAAGGTTAGCAGAGTGGCACACAGGGAAAGTCCAGGAGGAACACAAATAATCTCATCAGGGTAATTCCAAAATCCAAATCCGAATAACGGTCCAAGATCCAATACACTAAGAAGAGCCATGAGGAGGAGAAATCAGGCAAATGCTGGGGCAGGCAGATACTCATAGCTAAGGAAAAGGGGTAAGAATCCACAGAGAACAGGTATTTGGTTTATCAGGGCTGGAGATGAACAGAGAAACTCTGGCAATCGGCAGTCCTGGGCTTGCTGCTTTGATAAAGAGGGGCAAAGGTGGAAGGCATCGAGACTTCCGGTATGGCTTTAATGGAGTAGGCGCGTGGGGAGCGAGCTCCGGCAAAATTCATACTTTTTCATCCTTTAAACCCCGCACAAACAAGTCTTTTGAGTCCGTCGGTAACTTAAAGAATTTCATTCTTCATTAAAGCCAGGATTGAGCGAGACCTTGTCGAAATGTCTAGAAAAAACTGTCAAAAAGGACGCCGCTAGTGCTGGTAGCACTACGACTAGCACTAGCTTAACCATTGATGCTATATCCGCTCTGCTTCAAAAACACTGTGAAGAACTGTCTGCAGAGTTTAAGGTGTCACTCACCGGGATTGAGACCAAGTTGGACCAAACAAAACTTCTGGTGGATGACCACGGCCAACGCATATCCTCTCTTGAATTAGCTGCAGATGACCTTAGGCAACGAGTTCAAGAGCTTGAAAATGCCTGCTCTTTTCTTCGAGAGGAGAACACCGCACTCAAAGCTAAGGTGGTCGACCTGGAGAATCGCAGCAGACGGTCAAATATACGCATTATTGGCCTACCTGAATCTACAGAGAATGGTCCACCGACTCAGTTCTTTTCCCAGCTACTCCAAGAAATGTTCGGGAAAGACGTTCGGGAAAGGCCATCATCATCTTGCCTGCATCAGTACCAGATGAAGGATCTCATCATCAGAGAAGCAACAAATTCGCATTGTCGAGGATTACAGCGCTGAAGTGATGAACCAACGAGTGCAATACAAGGACCTTATGGCAGTGCTTTACCACAGGGGCTTTAAGCCGGCTTTGATCTATCCATCTCCGTATAACGCTGACGAGTGGAGCCAGGAAATGGATCAGCTCGGTGAGTGAAGCGCAAAAGTTTATTGATGACCATCCTTCTCAACAACACGACCCAGCGTAACTGGAGAGATGTCTGACACGCCTGACGCCTTTTGCTTTAGCCCCTCTTTACTGGATTTGGCCGTGTCTCGTGTTGTCAGCTCCACTGTAGGTGATTTATATTGTTCATCATTTTCACTAATATTGGAGACAAATCTTCATTTATTTTAATGATGTATTAATATTTTGTTGTACTCTCTTTCCACTGAGTATTGTTTATTTTTGCATGCCCTAAAAACGAAGGGAGAGAAAAAGAAAAAGAAATGGGGGAAAAGAAAAAAAAACTTAATTCCATGAAATTGTCCATTGCATTAGCAATTCGGATTTTCTTTCTTTTTGAAGGACTGCTTGCTGGCTTATTTAATTTCTTTACCTGGTGCTTTATATAGCCTTACGTTTGGGGTTATCATTCAAATTTACTTGTAAGCCAGAGCTATAGCTTTCATGGTTTAGATTTCGTGTAATACATGGAAGGCAAATTACGGAGATGTCCTTTTCTTTTTTCTTTCTTATTATCTTTTTTTTTTTTTTTACAGAGCTTGTTGCTTTATTTTATTTGTCTTCATTGCAGCTGTCTTGTTATTGGGGGGGGGGGGGGGGGGGGGTTGCTGTGGGAGGGATTGTCACTGTTAAAAGCATTGTGACAGCCTACACCTTTAGTAAAAGTGCTGGACATTTTACTTATCTGTGCTTCTTACCAGGTTTCCTGTAGTTTTCCATTCATTCATGGTGATCAATGAATGGCCTTAACTTTGTAAGCTGGAATGTGAAGGGATTCAATCACCCTGTAAAACGAAAGAAAGTTTTTTCACACTTAAAACATCTTAAAACCAAAATTGCTTTTTTACAAGAGACCCATATTCGCAAATCAGACTCATGTCGCCTGTTGCGCTGGTCTGGGCAATGTTTTAATTCTTCATTCCAGGCCAAATCTCGGGGGGTTTCAATACTCATTGACCAAGATATTCAATTCAAACCTCATGATGTAATATCAGATAATTATGGTCGATATGTAATAGTTTCAGGCAGATTATACAATACGTTAGTGGTCCTGGTTAATGTATACGCCCCCAATGTAGATGATGCAAATTTTTTCAACCGGTTATTTTCTTTACTACCAGATTTAAATACTTACAATCTTATTCTTGGGGGTGATCTCAATGGCGTTTTAACTCAACTCTGTTGTCAGATGTGGAGTTTGTTAAGTTTATAGAGGACGAAATTACTTTCTTTCTTAATACCAACATTAGTACGGATATCTCATATCTTACCTTGTGAGACACACTTAAAGCCTATCTGCGTGGGCAGATTATTGCTTAAACTACTCGCATGAAATGTAAATCAGTTCAGGAACAAAATGAACTTATTTGCAGAATAGGAGAAATAGACAAACAGTATGCCCAGACAAAATGCCCTGACTTGTATAAAAAAAAGAGTTGAGCTGAAAACTACATTTGATTTGCTTACCACCTACCGGACTGAACAGTTGCTTCTTAAAAAGTAAGACTATGTTTTACACTTATGGGGATAAGTCAGATAAACTACTAGCTAATCAATTAAGGGGTTTGAAATCAAAGCAGGCTATTTTGAAGATACAGCTGAGTAATGGGGAGATCACTACTGACCCCCTTAAATTAAATAAAGCTTTCAAGGAGTTCTTTATGAGACTTTATGCCTCAGAGTCCTGTGTGAACCCAAATGCAATCAATGATTTTCTTAACAACCTAAATTTTCCTAAGCTTTGTGAAGACTCAGCTAAAAAACTGGAAAAGCCAATCTCACATTTAGAAACTTCTAAGGCCATGTCTTCAATGCAGCCCAATAAGTGTCCCGTGCCTGATGGATTTCCATCAGAATTTTTTAAGAAATTCTCTCATTCGCTCTCGCCATTGCTCTCCTCAGTCCTGTTGGAATGTTGTAAGTTGTGCCAACTACCTCATTTTTTTCTGAGGCATGTATCACACTAATTGCAAAGAAAGGCAAAGACCCAACTAATTGTGCTTCATATAGGCCCATATCTCTTCTCAACACGGATGAAAAATTTTTTGGCAAAAGTATTAGCTCATAGACTGGAAAACCTCCTTCCCACCATCATATCCAAAGACCAAACTGGTTTCATTAAAAATAGGCAGTCCTACTATAACATCAGAAGGCTTTTTGACATTGTCTACACTGCTCAAGAGGATGGGCCAGAATTTGTTGTCTCTGTCGATGCGGAGAAAGCGTTCGAACGGCCGTACTTATTCGCCGTGCTGAATATGTCTGGGGTCCTCATTTATCTTATGGATCAAATTACTTTACTCTCACCCCACTGCCATGATCTGTACCAATTCCCAACGATCAAAGTCTTTCAATCTACACCGTGGAACCCGCCAAGGCTGCCCCCTGAGCCCCATGCTCTTCAATTTAGCCATAGAGCTTCTTGCTATAGCTCTTCGCTCTTGCAATGATTTGTCAGGTGTTTGGAGAGAGGGTGTGGAGCACAAGGTCTCTCTATATGCAGATGACCTTCTGCTTTACATTTCCAACCCAACAGAATCACTTCCTCCTGCTCTAAAAATACTAAGTCACGTCGGTTCTCTTTCAGGCTACAAGCTGAATATTAGCAAGAGTGAGCTCTTTCCTATAAATGATAAAGCAAGGGCTCTTGATTTCTCCAATTTAAATTTTATGGTTGAACATACGAAGTTTTTTATATCTCGGGATTACGGTTACTAAAAAAATACAAAGACCTGTTCAAAGAAAATCTAGTTCCCCTTTTAAACCAGACCAAGCAACTGATATTACAATGGTCGCCCATATCTGTGTCTTTAATGGGCCGCGCAAATTCTGTTAAAATGGTCATTCTCCCGAAATTCCTGTATCTTTTTCAATCATTGCCAATTTTTATTTCTCATGCCTTTTTTCAACAACTAGACTCAATCATATCCTCCTACCTATGGCTTGGCAAGCGACCACGCCTTTCCAAAACCCATCTTCAAAAATCTAAAATCAGTGGGGGTCTTGCTCTACCAAACTTTCGTTACTATTACTGGGCGGCCCATTTGAGATGTCTGGTTCATTGGTCCTACTATTATGACCAACCTGAACGTCCTGACTGGGTTGAGTTGGAGCTTTCCTCTCACAATTTTTCCCCTTTGGTGTGTCTGGGCTCCGCCCTAACTTTACCTTCTATTACTCTTTTTGATAATCCTGTAAATAAACACTTTGAAAATCTGGAGTCAATTTAGGAAGCAGTTTGGCTTTGTTAACTTTTCAACCATAAGCCCTGTTCTAAATCAGCTATTTAAGCCTTCTATAATGGATATAGGCTTTCAGAGATGGCATCAAGCAGGTATCACCCAATTCAAACATTTGTTCAAAGATGGTATTACGTTGTCTTTTACAGAACTAAAAGAGAAATTTAATCTTTCAAAATCTGACTTTTTTCGCTATCTTCAGATAAGACATTTTGTAACATCACAACTCTCTGAATCTTTAGTTTCACCACAAACAATTGCACTCGACAAAATCTTATCTTTCAAGCCATCCAAGGGCCTAATTTCCAAGCTGTATACTCTGATCTGTGAACCTAACAGCCCTTCAGAGGACAAATTTAAAAGAGCCTGGGAACAGGACTTAGGTATCGTTATATCAGATGAAGTTTGGGCTGATGCACTTAAACTAGTCTACTCATCCTCCTTTTGTGCCCGCCATCAACTGACTCACTTTAAAATTGTGCATAGGGCACACATCTCTAAGGCCAAACTGTCTTCTATGTATCCTGATGTTAGCCCACTGTGCACCAGATGTAGTTTGATGGAGGCCTCCCTCAGCCACATGTTCTGGTCCTGCCCACACTTGGGCACTTTTTGGAGGACTGTTTTTAGCACATTATCTCAGTTGGTGCATTTCAGATTGGAAGTAAACCCCATAGTAGCCCTTTTTGGGGTCTTTGAAAACAAAGTGCTTCCAAAAAGCATTCTTTGGCTTTTGCCTTACTTTTGGCACGCCGTGCTATCCTACTGAAATGGAAGGATGCCTGCCCTCCCTCCCATACACAGTGGCTGCAGGACGTTATGTCTTGCCTAAAATAAATAAAAAAAAATTAAGTGTTCGTTAAAACAAACTCCTGGTGCCTTTGAGGATACGTGGGGCCACTTCTTGTGTGCATTTCCAGCTCTGTGATCATAAAGTAGTAGTATAGCTGCATGCGACCAAACCCAGGTCCTGGTTTGAATGCATTACTCTGGTAGTGACGGGGTGGGTGGGATATTGTTGTAGTTTTTAAAAAAACATTTTTTTATTTATTTTATTTATTTTTTAATGGTATGATTTTTTTTGTTTGTTTTGTTTTGTATAAATTTGATACATTGCTACATTATAATGTACGATGCCTCTGTTGGAGACTCTCACGTCAATCTTTTATTTGTTGTTACTGTGAACTGACAGATTATGTAAAAAGCTTTCCTGTTGAAAACCAATAAAAATATTTTTGATTTAAAAGGTGGAAGGCATCAGCAAATCAGAGTTGAGGAAGGATGCCTTCAGAGACCGCTGGGAAAAACCATCCACAGATGAAAACCATGACAGAGTCCAGTTCCACTGTTGTATATATTGATGTTATACTAATCATATGGTGGTTCTATGGTATGTTGGCTAAATTTCTGCTCACAAATATTCAGATCAGGTGTGTGTTGGGCAAACGAAGATCCCATAGTGCACACAGAAGATGTGGATCAAAAGCCAGTAGCAGTATGTACCTTAGAAAAAAGGAACCCCACAGAGAAACAGCTACAGTTGGAAAAGGAGCATGCAAGATCTAGAGGTCTACTATGGGCTCAGTATGAAGTCATACATACTTTGCAGCTGTAAATGGATAGTTTACAGCTACAAATAGTTTTGGAGTTTATATTTGTAAATCAAGTTTGTAAACGCCTGCGATGGACTGGCGAGCTGTCCAGGGTGTACCCTGCCTGTCGCCCAAAGCTGGCTGGGATAGGCTCCAGCTTCCCCGCGACCCTGAATTGGATTAAGCGGTTTAGAAAATGAATGAATGAATGAATGAAAGTTTGTAAACGTGCAGAAAGGGATTTTTGTAAAAAAATATTTGCATTTGTGGAAGTTCTTCTGCAAACATCCTGTCAAGAGACAGGAAGCACAAAACTGTGTGCAAGACGTTGAAGTTGCAGATACACATTTTGTCCTTTTCTTCATGCATCTATCAGATTGCATGGTGAATAATCAAATTGTCCGGTCAGAGAGCAGCCAGCTTTCTGCACACACATTGATAACTGTATAATCAATGTGCATTTGGTTTTGTTAAGGCTATATACCCAAGATGTAATAACAAGACAGTAATCAATACCATATATACATTCTGTTTATACATTGGATCATTATTTTATAAATGCATTTATCTTATAAAATGTGTGATTACACTGTACTGCCTTGTGATGTCTCATGAGAGAGTGAAAGTAACGTTTTGTGGGATTGCTGCGTGGGACTGATCAGGACCCGTCATGCTCCAGGCACAGATAAAAACATGTCTGGAGGAATTTTGGCCACTGACAGCCACCGTCTATTCCCATCATTGACATGTCACTGTTCACCTGTCAGTGGGTCTGCTCCATTTAACGCCCTGGTGACTTGGTTGGCTTCAAGCTAGGTGGGAGGAGTTTTCTCTCCATTTCAAACACGCCATCAGACAGGGCATCAGCTGGCGGACCTGCTCAGATCCGCCTGCTTGTTTGGCAAGATGGTCAGTTTAACCACATGGGTGGAACAGACAAATCAGAGTCAGCTTGCAGATAAGCTCAGAACATGTTCCAACCTGATAGATAATGCTGGGGTGTGGCCTTTGTTTAAGTTTGGAAGATAACTTTGCATTAATATGATTCATTAATGTAATTCATACTAATTCATAATGTAATATAATATAATTAATGTAATTATATAATTATAATGTAAAATAATTCATTAAAATCATTCATTCATTCATTAACATGAGTCAGTTTGTTAAATGGTGCGGTGACAATCATCTCATATTAAATAGCAGCAAAACAAAAGAGATGATTGATGACTTCAGGAGGAAGAAGAATAAACAAAGCACTGTTTCCATCCTGGGAGAGGAGGTGGAGGTGGTGGAGGAATACAAGTATCTTGGAGTTCAGCTGGACAACAAACTGGACTGGAAATGCAACACTGACTACATCTACAAGAAAGGTCAGAGCAGACTGTACTTCTTAAGGAAGCTGAGATGGTTTAACGTCTGCACCAAGATGTTGCATATCTTCTATAAGTCTGTTGTGGAGAGTGCAGTCAGCTTTGCAGCATCTGCTGGGGTAGTAGCATCAGAACCAGAGACTTGAAGAGAATCAACAAACTGATCCAGAAAGCTGCTTCTGTGCTTGGAGTAACTCTGGAGCCGCTGGAGCTGATTGTCCAAAGAAGAATGCTGCACAAGCTGATGAAGATGATGGAGGATTCTTCACACCCTCTCCACAACACAGTGATGAAACAACAAAGTGTGTTCAGTGAGAGGCTTCTTCAGGTCCGATGTAAGACTGAAAGATACAGAAGATCATTCCTGCCAGCAGCCAGCAGCCTCCGGAACAAGACCTCCTCTAGTTAATTATATAATACAATATTGTATTTCCCTTTGGGGGTTAATAAAGTATTTTTCATTTCATTTAATTTCATCCCTAAAACAACTTGTGCTGTTTTTTTTTAAATTTTCAGCTCCAGGCAGCAAAGTTGCGTTCCAGTCCAAATAACTGTCCTTATTTGTCCTCAAATGGACACTGTTGCACTTTGCAGATGATAGCCTGAAAGAAATGTGGACAAAATGACAGCTTTATTATTAAGTTTGTTATTTTGTGATCAGCTTCACCCTGAAAGATCCATGCCTGTTATTCTGGCAAAGCCTCATTCCACTGCTTTGCCTCCATTTAAGCAGCAAACTCCTCCTCTGCAGCTCATCATCACTTCTTTCAGTTTCATCATCTGGCTGATGGTAAAGGAGAAGAGCCAGTAGTTCTCTAACACTGTACCTTTTATTTTAGACGCTTTGCCACAGCTGGTGTTTTAATATGCAAAGTAAACACAATGCAATGTACTGTTTGTCCGTCTTTCCAGTTCTCATGCCTTGACATCAGATGTGACCATTGAAGAGACGGCTCGCGCTGCTGAGTTCTTCCTCTCAGATGGACTCATCATCACAGGAGCAGCCACTGGAGAGCAGGCAGACCCACATGAGCTCAGAGGTACTCCCACAAAAACCCACACTTTATTACATCATACACAAACAAGCAGATCTTCACAAAGAGCAGCAGCTGTCTCCTGCAGCATGCATGACATTCAACTGCATGTCAGATGGGACATCAGCTCATTGAGTGGCCTAACCAGGATGTACGGCAAAGGCATCAGCATATCCTTCATAGGTATCACCTGAAAGGTAACATAGCAGCTCAACAGGACTTCAGCAGTCAATAAGTAACTTTGTCATCAGAGGATGAGGATTTAATGTTAGACATCAAGAGCAAATGGAGTAACATGAGAGCTGAAAGCATATGGCTGTCAGTTGCCGTCAAGAAAAACCATCATCACGAGACTGGAGACTGATGATGCTGTAGGCAGGCTGAACACTGCTGTGTCTCACCACACATTCACAGACAGAGCAACAACAGAGTCGTATCTAGCGACTCTGTCAAAGTCTCTGTCAAAATCATGACTTTAGAACCAAAACCATGACGAAGAGACAAACCAATGAGAAACACAGCTACCTAAATACTTTCTGAAGTTTTAGCTTCAGTAAACTCTCCGTCAGACGGTGTTGTCCCCATCTCAGACTAATAAATGCCTGTGTCCTGCTAAATTATTTTTCACAGGTAAAGAGCCAAAAATGCCCCTAAAAGGTCACAAGACAGAAGACATGTACAGTCAGAGACAAGATCAGGACATACCTTCATTTCCTCATCAAGCTCATCATTTTACTAAAAAAGCTAGTGAAGCATAAACGTGTCGACCAATGAGCTGCTGCGTGTTGGAGGCCCATGCCCGTGGAGCCAGATGTGGTTGATAAGGAGTCCTCCTCTGAAGCAGAAGACCATATTCATTTGCTGTACCTGGGAGTCTCAGATAAGTCAGCCAATTATGGAGTTTCAGAAAGACAACAGAATACAATCAAATCCTCTTTTGAGTGATTTGTTCTTTAACTGTTTCTGAAAAATTGGTATATTTTGTGACCAGATGATTTATTACATCCTCACCTGAGAGAGAGCCCACTATGACTCCCAGTAGGGGTGGGAAAATGGAATCGAAAAATCGGGAATCGGGATTTTTTTTCTTCACAATTTTAAAATCGATTTTTTTTTTTTTCAAATAAATAAAATTAATCCAGTATAAAATTTTTGTCATTTTCATTTGTTTTATTGATCTTTTTACTTGTCTTCTTGGGCATTATAGTAGCAGAATGATGATCTGGCTACTGTGTTGTTTTTTCCTAACTGAAATCAAGTAAAGTTACTAGCAAAAATAAGTTTTATTTAAAAAAATTTGTTTTTAATCTACAAAAATCATCAATATTGAAGATTTTTGAGAATCGCAATTTAAATCGAATTGGCACCCAAAAAATCGGAATCATATCGAATCGGGACAAAAGCTTATCGTCACGGCCCGAACTCCCAGCTCCTGCTGAAATGCTTCACAGGCCAAAACATCCGAGAAGGTTGGGATAGTCTGCACATGTGGCGTGACGAGGCTGGACTGTTGTATAAGGCTCTACAATACTGTCCAAACGATTTACAAAGGTCCATGAGAACGGCTCTTTGTAGCCGAAAGCATCCAGATAGGCAGTCCTCACTCTGCAAACGTCTGCCAGATTTTTTCTGTGATTCTAATCACTGCATGTCTTTTCTCAGTTTCAGTAAAGTTTCCAGATCTGTATCTAACTCGAAGTGGTGAATTGATATCAACTTGCAGCTGCTGTTTGTCAAATCAAATCAAATTTTATTTATGAAACAAGAAAACACGAAGCAGCACAGTGTTGCTTGTCCAGCTTTCCACAAACCAAACCTCAGGCTCCCATCTCTAACTGAATATACATATAAAATTATTAATGTAAATAAACATCCAAGAGCAACTTTCATCGTGGCAGCCAGCCCACCAGTGACCAACCTCAGTGCAGGCCTGACTCCACAACACCCTCATTCACTACACTATTTAATAATCAGTAAAACCAAAAATGTGCATATATAAAATAATGCAAAAGAAAAAAGAAAAGACTACAGCAAAAAGCAGTTTTCCAGTCACAAGCTGAGACGGGCCTGTTCTTAAAAACACGAGACGCCTCTGCAGCGCTGAGGCAGGTTGTTGCACAGACGAGGGCTGTAGGGATGGAACGCGGCCCTCGTTCTGACTGTAGGAGCCATTAAAAGGCCAGTATCAGAGGTCGTCAGGGTCCACGGGGCTCATCATTTACTGGTCAGATAAATGACAAGGTTCCAGACCATTAAGAAGTTTTAAATACTAAAAAAGCATTCAAATCTTTCTGTTTGCTTTTGCAGTAGTGTCCCAGTCGGTGAAAATCCCGGTGCTGATCGGTTCTGGAGTAACATACGACAATGTGGAACACTACATCAGTGCAAATGGAATGATTATTGGCTCTCATTTTAAGCATGGTGGCTACTGGGCCAACACAGTCGACCCAGACAGAGTGAGGAGGTTTATGGAGAAGATCCGGAAGCTTCGCGAATAACAAGGACTGTTGAAGTACGCCTGTGCAGTCCTATTAAAATACCTGCTGCCACCAGCTTAAAAAAACACATTTATTCATGTTTTTTGTGAATTTTATACACACACAGAAATATTCATCTTAATATTTCTTTGTTTTCACAGAGTATCATCACTGGACATGTCCATGCACTCGGCGGGCAGACGCAACGCTGAGCTGCAAACTTATTTCAAGCAAAGGAAAATACAAACAATCCATTCTAATATGAGTAACAAACATGTATCATTGGTAATGAAGGTCCCCAGACATCACAAACTGCATCATTAAAATGGTTTCCACGTTCAGCATTTAAAACAACTTTTGCCATTTTTTACATATATTTATCTTCTTGTAAGGATTTCAGTATGTATAGACGGACTGTGAGTTGTGGTTAAGATGACACTTTAGGGTTTCCAGTGGTTTGGTATGCTGCCTGTATTCAAGTTTTAAAACAGTTCTGTCCTTTCATTGCCTGATCATTATATGGCACTGGGGATGCCTTGCTTTGGTGGGGATGCAGAGCTGAGTGAAGAATTCAGTGCAGCTTCCTGGGTACTGCTGGAGGTTGTTAAATGAAAAGGAAAAGCCTGATCAGTAGTAGTATAGGCACTAGCAGGGCTGCTTGAAGTGGGCACAACGTTTTCCTCCCTGAGGGAATCGTGAGGTTCGGTCTGTAGAGGGATCTCTGAGCAGCCAGTATGTGGTCGGTACCAGGATATGTGCCACTTCACTGCCACTGGCATGAAAACAGCATGAGCAGATGACACATAACCACAGATGCTGCCAACCAGCTCTGTGGCTAGTGGAAGACCCTTCTGCAAGGGCTTGGATGGTCCATGTTCCTAAAAAGGCTGGTTTTGGCTTCAAACTTGAGGTTCCAGTTACAGTATTAAGGTTAAAGAGGAATAAAACAACCTGCTTAACAACAAGGCTAAAATGTTTTAAAGATTACTGGTTCTAGTGCATTTCCAGATCCGCTTCCGAAGAAGTGTGAGGAGAGAATGGCAGATGTTGAAGACAAGGATAGTCACCCTAAAGCCATCAAAGTCTGGTTTAGTCTCACAGAGCAAAGGACTCCTGGGCTGACTGCTGTCTGACACCAGGATTTCAACATTTTGAGCCCAGCAGGCAGAGCCGAGAAGAAGTCAAAGAACTGTGAAGAAGGCTCCTGTTTGTGAGGTCTGCGTGCTTAAATGACCTGAGGAAAAACATCACTGCATTGCATCAGTATCAGTTTAGACTGCTCTATTTAGAATAAGTTTACCTCTGACCTCTCTCATCCTTTGCTTGAGAGTAAATATAAAACACCCCAGCACTAGGGGGCAGCACTGCCTGCACATTAAGGGTCTGAGATGGGTGTGGGGGTGGCCATGAACTGGCTTGGAATTAAAGTGGAAATAGAACATATTCTCACAGTGTGGTTGTGGCTTTTACAGAGAAGGAAAACAGGTTTGATGAAAAGCAGTCATCACTCATTTATTAGTTCTGTAATCAGTGACAGAATGTGTGTTAAGTTAGTGTGCAAAAATAACCTGGATGTATCTTCATCATCTGGCAGCCTCAGTGTGTCTGTTCATGCTCCAATACACTTGACTGAAATGAATGAATAGGTTGACAAAAAGCTGTTGGATCTATTTGATTTGAATCAGGTGTGTTGGTGCAGGAAAACAACAGAAACTTGCTGGATACTGGCCCTCGAGGGCTGAAATTTGACACGCCTGCAATACAGTATCCAAAACGCATTGAGAGATTTTTTTCTAATATTCATGCAGTCCGTACACTAGGAGTGTCCAGAATTGGTCCTTGAGGGACAGTGGCCTCCAGGTTTTTGGTATTCCTGTTCCAACACACCTGGCTTCCATTTAATGAACCCAACAGTCAATGAAGTACAGCACAATAACTGAGTCAGGTGTGTTGGAGCAGGGATGCATGGAAAACCTGCAGGATTGTGACCCTCAGGACCCTAGCTGGACACCTATGCTTTACACTGTTGCTGCTAAAGAGATGTACAAATGGACCTGTGACTTCCACTGACTGGATGCCTTCATGCCATCCTGTCAGACTTGATCTGGGATGTAATTACACCGTAATAAAAATGTAAAGCTTAAAACACTGATTTTATTTGAAGTCCATAATGAGTGGAAAATTAAAAAAACACCCTGAAAGAGAGAAAGAGTTCGGGATATGTGACTCTGTGAGAACCTCTAAAGAACTTACAGAGATTGTAAAGTCGCATACAAAACATTATTTGTTCTGAGATAAATATATCAACCTTAGTAAAGAAATATACTAACAATTGTGGTTTTCCTAACTGGAATCCCCCCCCCCAAAAAAAAAAAAAATCCTACACCAGTATGACAGTTAATCCTATGATTTTCACACTTTTTCCCAATTAGGCACAAAATTCTCCATATAGCCTCTGCTTGGCTAGGAAAGTTCACGTGAAATCAGAACTCAGTCCTTATACCGGACCTCTGCTCTGAGTTCGTTAGTAACGTAGCGCAGTAGAGCAGCAGTGACCTGCTGCTGGAGCGTGGCATTGCCCATCACTAAGGCTATGAGCTGGGCTGCATCTGTCCAGTCCAGATTTCCTAACACACTAACAACGTCATTATACAGCCTCTGTTGCTGGGTTGGTGGTAACTCCATCAGGATCTGAGGCAGAGGCCTGAACTGACCGCTGGTCAGCCAGCTACCCAAGAGACCACCCACTGCTCCACCTGATGGAGACAGATAAACAAGAGGTAAGCTGCAGTTTCGGTAAAAATGGCAAAAAATGTTTTAGCTTGACAATAACTGATCTTATTGCACTTTAAATAAGAACTAGTATACCAAGCCTTTCATTACACATTAACTCAGAAGTTTGTGTGTTCCATCAACAAATGTTTAGGGATTGCCGATCAGCAACCTTACCAACAGCAATTCCTGCAGGTCCACCAAGAAGTCCACCTACGAAGGCACTTCCTCCCGCCACCACTGCTCCTTTCATGGAGTTTTTCACAGCCACCTTGATCTGATCATGAGCTGATAGTTCACAACACAGACGCATGACGTCATCCATCCTGGGAGCCATCACCGTGCTGAGGCCCTGTTGAGATAGCAAAGTTAGTCCGTTGGTGTAAAATTCCCCTTTAATAATACTGTTAGGTGTTGTATTATTCATGGTTTGAAAGCCAGATTAGTCACCTTCACAACTAGCAAAGCACTGAGAGAGCGCAAACCTCCACCGAAGGCCACAGTTGTCCCTATTTTGTAATTATTTGTTTTCTTTCTATGATTAAAATTTAAATGCCCCCTATTTTTTCATATTCTGGATTATAGTATTTGGAAAGATTCCTTTATCTGAAATCAGTCTTTGATATATTTTACAACCTGTTGGAAGCTTGTTCTGTATTTTTTATTCCTAAATCCTCCGACCATTTTCGTTGAAGTTACGTGCACTAATGTTGAAAATGGCCCTTTCTCACAATGTCAAAGAATCCTTTAAAAAATTCTTGGATCCAAACGGTGATCTGAATCGCCACCAAAATCAAATCAGTTCTTCCTTTTCACATTTCCAACCACCCCTATAAATTTAAAGAAAATCTGTCAATAACTTACAAATATTTAAGAAATTCATACAATATGATTTCCAGATTCATTTTTTTTAGATTATGTCTCTCAGTGGACATGCACCGAAGATGAAAGTTTCAGAACCCTCTATGATTTCTAAGTGGGAGAACTTGCAAAATCGCAGGGTGTACAAATACTTATATGCCTCACTGTAGTAAGGGAGCTGCCTCTCAGCTCAAAGACAAATTTGTTTGAGACAGAATGACTTATTTCTTGAGTAGGTATGTGTGTATAACTAAAAATGTGCTAAATTATAATTTAGTGATTTAAAACACTGTTTTCTCATTTACTTGAGTTAAAAAAAACAAATGGGTCCTGGACATATTAGCGCACTTTTGCGAAAGTCTGACAGAGGAACATAGAACGCCTGACTGTAGCAGAAACATGAAAGGATTCTTTAAAGTGGAACTATTATGTGCATTTCAGGCTAATTTATTTTTATTTCTGAGACCAGAAGGGCTGGGATTGATGGAGTTATTGTCACAAATGGCTTTATTTACTTCAGACCGACCCTCTCCGTAGGCTGTCAGATCAGCCTGCGGGCAAAACGAGTGGATTGAGACTCTTCCGCATTAAGCCCCGCCTCCCGCCACTGCGCTACATCGGGAGCGCGCACCGCACCTGCTTTCACCGTCATTGTAACATCTCATAAACAGAAGGATTAGGCTCATATGAACTCAAAATATCAAAATACAATGTCAACACATAGCATCCAGCCCTACATGTTGGAACCTGAATCAGAGCCTGAAAACGAAGTGGAAAACAGCAACCCACAGCAACGAATGCAGCAGGATGTCTCTCTTTGGTAAACTCACCAGCCATCGTTGGAAATAACTTTATCCCACGTTTTCCACCCGCTGTTCACATGTCTGATGAGGATTCAACACTGTCACACTGTAGAAAGCTCAGAAAACTCTAAATACCATAATAGCACCCCTTTAACAAAATATTTGTTTATGAGTGATGTAACATATTATTTTATCATATTTGTTTGCTTTTTAAAAAAGAACCAGGTACGTTTTCAGACAGGGGAGAGACAGAGATGTTTTTTTTGTTTGGTTTTTTTTTTGTTTGTTTTTTTACTGAATAATAGCCGGGATTCAGGTACAGCACTTTTAAAACCACAGTTTTTATTAGTCGCTGTGTGGCAGTTTTTTTTTTTAGCTACCAACATTTGATATTTTGTGCTGGTATGGACGACGATGTCATCGAGAAGCTCAAGGAATGGGGATTTGAGAGGTATACAGAAAAGGGTAAGTAAATTGATTCACTACAATCAAACGTATATGATCCTTTTCTACATACACATGCATCCATCACACAGCTAGTCATAGTTGCCCTCCTCGGTGCGTTATCTAGGTCATTCACCCGACATGCAATTATTACATGACAAGACCGTGATCGTTACTGTAGTCTGATTTGGCAGGAAAAAAACAAACAAACAAACAAACAAAAAAACCTCTACATCTAAAATGAACTATTTGTGTCACACAAGTTATATAATGTTACTGACCCTTGTTTGAATGAAGTCGGTGTACCCCAAAGCGTTTCAATTCATGAAACTCCAACCATTATAATGAGTTTGACCAGAGGAGGGCGCTGTTTTGAGTTATTATGAAAAAGCTGCTTTTTACCCAAATTAGCCTTTGCAATAAGTAGGAAAAGAAGATGATATATCTTTATTTTATAGAAGATAACATAATATAAATATGATTACATATGATTTTATAAATATTTTAAATAATATATTAAAATAAATTACAAATCATGATAAATTCTAAATATCACTAATAAACAAAAAAGTATCATTGCATATGTCTGCAGAGATTAAATACTGTATTTAAAAAATGTTGCATTCTTTTTTTGCAATTGCAATGCAATTCAAATTAACATGTTAACGGTGATGGTGCTCCACTGGTAACATGTATGAACGATACTGCATCAAAGTAGAAGATTGGTTTAATTTTAGTTATTAGTGGGCGAGTGATGCTAGATTCATAAGTGGTGACAAATGTTATTACCAATACTGTGATCATCATGAAAATGTTGACGTAATCCAAGCTGTATCTCAGTTCGTGATGAGCATGGGGTTTGTAAACCGGCAGCAGTATTTATTGCTCAAATGAGGACAAGTAGGTCTATGAAGATGCAGAATGCAAATAAGGTTTTGGATTATTCCACAAACATGGTAAAAGATATTGCGCAACACTTGCACAAGTTGACCATTACAAAGCTCAGAAATGTTGCAGAAAATCCAAAAAACCTTAATATTGTGTTGGGTAACATTAGACACGAGTTTATGCTTCATGAACACCTCTTCCATGGTATTTCATTTCAACATATGGAGAACACATATTTTTTGAGACATGGGTCGCTCATATTGCCACAGGAGAAAATTCTTGGCCACAGGGTTGAACAAAAAAATGACAGAATATCTGGAGATACAATTTAGGTGGCGAGTATGACACAGTGTCATATATTCCTTTACAATGTGTTCTAAAAAATTCCTGGAGTACCTTATGTTTGGGAAGTTCCTCAACAAAACAAGCCAAAGGATGATGGCATCCGTAGAAATTTCTAAGATGGCTTATACTACAAGAATAATGCCATACTCTCTCAGCCCAACTGTATTACATTGGGTCTGTACAATGATGATATGGAAACCACACATCCACTTGGCAGTCACACAGGCATCCAGAAGCTTGGCTTCTTCTACTACATTATCAAAGAGTTGCCAGCTGCATATAACTCCCTTTTGGCTAATTGTCACCTGCTGCAGATTTATTATGCAACAGATAGGGGAAAGTATGGCTTTTCTGAAATCCTTGAATGTACAGCAGATTAGCTGAAGCACTTGAACAAACAAGGAATTCATTTTTGTGTCAGTGACATGCAGATGCATGTCAAGTAGCCCTTGGCCAAGTGTCTGGTGACAATTTGGCCATGTATGGACTTTTTGGCTTTGTTGAAAGCTTTTCATCCAACAATCCATGTAGGTATTGCATTGGTGCAATTTATTCCTCTGATGCTAGGAGACAAGATTCCAGAAGATGATGATCACTGGGAGCCGTTAATCAGTCTCTGCCAGATCATGGCAGTGCTTTTGCACCTGCTATTACCCATAAAGCAACATACTTTCTGCGGATTGCAGACCATTTGGAGCTATTTCCAGATGCAAGACTGCGACCAAAGCAGCACTACATGACACACTATCCACGGTGCATTTGGCTTTTGTGGCCTCTTGTGAGATTCTGGGCCATGCGGTTTGAGGCAAAGCACAACTTCAAGCAGCTCTCTCATGGTGTCTGCTATTTTAAAAACATATGCAAGACAATGGCCATGAGACACCAGTTGGCTCAGTGTTATCGCTTCTTCTCCCAGGCTCATCTTGATTCTAGAGCAATAGAGATAGGCAGTGGGAGTGTCACAGTGCTACCCAGTGCTACAGTCCCATCATAGCACAATTGCTTCATATGAAGATCTTTTTGATGCAACCTGGTTGAAATACAATGGAGTCACAAATCACCCAGAAATGTGAGTTGTGATGGATGTTGACGTTGAAACCGGGTGCCCTCTTTTTGGGAAGATTTTGCACATCTTTGTTCTCAATGGTACTGCTCACTTTATTGTTGTACTGTGGCCAACACAATATTTTGATCAGCATGTAAAGGCCTAATTTGTAGACAGGGTGGTGCCACCAACGTTGCAGTGTGCTACTCCAAAGAGCATCCTTGATTGTCAACCTGTGCATTTTAGATTTTCCAGTTATAATGGAAATACTGGCTATTATAATGTGATGAAACACATGCCATGGTATTTATTTTTTTTTTTTTTTTCTGACTGGGTATTGTACACAGTTTGGGCCCATTTGAAGATGATGCTGATGAAGCAGTACACATGTCTATTTAATGAGACTGGAACACCTTTTACAAGAATTGTACGAGAAAATTTCCTTTTCATTAGTTTATTTCTGTTCCAACTACTGTATTCAGTACATGTTAACATTCACTAGATCAGTGTTTCCCAACCTGGGTGGCACATAAGTGTGCCATGAGAAATTAGCCAATTTCACAAGGCTGACATTCCAAGTGTCAATTCTGTGAATCTTTATTCTATTTTTTAATGTTTTGTGTTCAACTAAATGGGCCCAGGTTTCACACTGAGTGAGTAAATTGAGATTAGATTGTAATTATATTGCAACAAGTATACTTTTTTGGGTGTATGGCTAACTGTGGCTTTAGATTTTTTTATAATATAAAATATATACCATGGCTCAAAAAGGTTAAGAAACACTGCACAGGGTCAATAGCTGCATTTTTAGCTGGCTGATAATATTGTATTCTGTCGAAAACATATTCTGAAGCATGCATAAGATTGTGTAATTGGAATTCACTTAAAATTACAATAATTTGTTGTATGATGTACAATAAAATGACCTGTATGAAGGATGTACTCAAGAAATTCCGACAAGGATTCCAAGAGTCTGTGCCGACAGCCAGCAGTGCTAAGGGGAGAAACCAGCTCTTTTACAAGTAGCTCTAGTGCAAGCGCCATCCTCATGGAGAAACTGAGAACACAAGTCGAAACTTTCAAAAAGGTCTGGAACCACCACAGAAAATTATTGCTAGAGGCTCCTATTATGTAAGTTTTACTTTATCCATTTAATAATTATGTATATTAATTTTTTTTTTAACCTCTGTGGTTGAGTTTCATGTGTATGTTGAAGGACATCAGGAAAGCTCTGAAAGGCCATGCAAATGGTGAAAGTACTGTTACCAAGGAATACGAAGAGAGGAAAGCACTCTCAAAGAGTTTGGGAATCAAGCTGGTGCAGGTTTCTTGTAGTTTACTAATTATCAAGTCTGGCACAGCCTAGTAAGTTGCATTTAATTTATAATTCAAACTTCTGGATGAAAGAGAAGTTTCTGTGAATTTGTCGGTGCAAAGAGACAGCTCTTTAAATTGATTGGTGGAGGTTTTCTTTTGTGCACGGGGTGCGCTGCCTGCTTCACCATGTTTGAGAGTGTGACAGTGGGGGAGAGAGACAGAGATGTGCATGCAGGCTGCTCAGGAAAAACAGCAAAAAAAAAAAAAAAAAAAGATGAACACCAATGTCAGGGGAGCAAAGATAAATATATATACTTTTGAGGCTCGTTTTTCTTTTTTCCAGGTGAAAATAAAGCAGAAGGCTTTTGTTTTTATTTTTTTCTAAAATAAAAGTTGTCTACGTGAAGAAGATCGCTAACACAATAACAGTTCATCAGACAGTTCAGTGAAGAAATTGAGCTGCAGATTTGATCACCTTTAATTGGTCTAATAGGCAGGTTTAGACTGCTTTGTTTTTATGTGGTTTTTTTTTTGTTGTTGCTTTTTTTTTTTGCTTGATTATTGTTTTTGTGCAGGAAGTAGTGCATGGTGCATTCAAGGTGTCATTAATCTAAATAAATGCAAAATGTGTTGGTAATTTACATTGTAAAAGTAAAAAAAAAAAAAAAAAAAGCCATTTAGCCACCAAAAGATGTCATTTTGATGAGCCGATCCAAACAACCCGGCTCTCTCAAAAGTCCTGAAAATCCCATTCCTAGACTATACTTTTGTTGACTTTTTCATTGTAGCCTAAGAAGAGAGGAGGAACAATTGCTAGCAGTCAATTATGTATCGTAGAATACAAACCTGTGGCCAATAGTAGGGGTTTCCTGCAGGTCACTGAATGGGGATTCAGAACAGTCTGAGAGGGAAATGATATAAGCAAAGTGACTCTTGAGCGAGATCTTTAGAAGGGAAGTAGCCAGTCGACTTTCTCTCTACAAAGGTATTTCTGTGCAGTAGCTTTCTTCCATATTGCAGACAGGAGTTAGTGTCAAACATGCAAGTCTTTGATTAAAGACTTTGCTTATTTCAAACATTTTTTCCCAATCTTCATGACTATTTCTTCTCTCCTGGGAACGGAAAAATCCCTGCAACTGGCGATATCCAAGAGTGTCTGCTGAACCTCCAGTGGAAGCTCAGCAAACAAAAAGGAGGGAGAGCTGTCAGAGGTCACGCTGGGACTGGAAACACACCTACTTCAGCCTTTGGTTGTGAAATTACTGCCATGGGTAATAGCATATGATAACACTGGTTTACAACAAATTTGGTGTCTTAAGTTTTGCATGCTGATTTTGGACAATTTTGATGTGCTGAATCCAAAAATGACACTGGTTTTGCTAAGTGTGGTAATTTTTTTAAGCTGTCATTTTTCATCAGATTTAAAAATGATGCACTTTTAGAACATTTATGAAATATTTAATTAAATTGTAACTTCAGTGTTTCCTTATTATATGATTATATGGGCCTGGCACCCCTCCTTCCTTGCCAGCTCACCTCTACCTCTACCCACCACCAGGTCGGGTTGATTTAATTTAATTTGATCTGGATCTTATTTCAGTAACACAACATAATGCATTTTAAGTCTCGGTCTAGAAAGTTTATACTAGGGCTGCACAATTCTGGATAAAATGAGAATCACAATTTTTTTGCTTAGAATTGAGATCACAATTCTCTCACAATTTTTTTCCAATATAAATATTTATTGCTCGTATTACCGGCACATCAACTTTGCAACAGCTGACACCGAATATAAAAACAAGAAATGTCTCCTGTCTTCTCTTACACACACAACCTTTGAATGATTTTAATAGTAACATTTTTTAACAATATTTTCTCTGATGAGAATTCCCTTTCTCGATGTTTATTGTTGGCTGCAGTGGTGTTTCAGGTTACAAAAGAACCAAATCAAGCCTACTGAACATATACGATCTGACAATTGAGCTAATTAACCTGGAGGCTCCCACCTTGCAAAAGAGTTTAAAAACAACCTGAATTATAATACACATACAACACATAGTGTGAGCCAGTAGACCTACACATGTTGTGTGGAGAGTGTAATAAACTGCTTTATGGACAAATCTATGAAATTACTGACTTAAAATTTGGAACACATCAATGACCTGGTGTCCCCCAATAGGTATTGCCACACAAAATAATATGAATATATGGATACCACTAGTGTATATTTACTTGGTTACTTCCTAATTGCAACAAAGAAATCCTTAGAGTGGTTCTTTAGCATTTGCTGTCCACAATGCTGGGTTGCCTGTCCAACTTCTAAGTGTGTAGACCACCTTTCATGATTTTAAAAAACAAATATTCAATATGCACTTCACACCAATGGTAAATTTGAAAAGCTCATTAACCTAAATTATCTTTTCATTTTGATTTTTGCAGCTTAATTTCAACAGATTGATGAGGACTTTTAAACCTTCTTCAGTGATGAGACTGGTCTCTTCACATCAAAGTGAGAGAGCTTTGCTCCAGACTGCTACAACAGCTGAAGATGGATTGCAAGGACAGCTCTGCTAGGTAGCTTCTAGCAGAGCTGTAAAACCAGATCTGACACCTTGTGCAGAGCCGGACAAGGAGGAAATGGAGGACAACTATTCACCATCTCAAGGTGAGCACATGGACTTGAGTAAAGGGCAGGACATATGAACAGAAACAGAAACATTGCAGAAACAGTATAAGTACTTCTGCCAGCCTTGCTGCCCCCACCACCAGTGTCCACAAAGATGTCACAGAAGACATAATGGAGGCCCAGCATCGCAAAGGGACGCAGGGCTTTTATTGATATACAGAAGGTGTGTACGAGCAAGATTAGCTGGGTACATGGTGTTATTGGTGTTCTAAATTAAAAGTCTAGCATTCCTGTGGGATCTTAATAAATCTTAAAAGTCTTCAATTTACAAATCATTTTACTGGGTTTTTTTCACACAGAGTGGTGAAGATGGAAAGTGAGGAACAGGAGTATTTCTGCTGCTCTGATGTTCCAGCAAGAACTTAATGTCAATCATAGGAATGCAGACAGCTGCACAAGTGGAATCTGCCATTATTCTGTTTTTTATGTCAAATTTCCACTTAAAATTGATCCAATATTGTATGTAGGTTTTATTAATGTCAACACAATATCTGACATGTGAACATAGCCTGAAAAAGTTTCAATGTTTTCTGTACTGTTTTGTTTGTTGGTCAACAAAGAAAAACTGATCTGCAATTAAATTTGATATTCATTTGAAATGTCACGTGAGTTTCACTGTCACATGACCTTTACATGAGACTATTGAGTCAGGACTGTCATATTCCTGTTGTAATGTAGTAACAGGCTGGTTACCTGTCACCAGTACAGTTCATGAATACATGATTCAGCAGAGTGGATTTTAAGGTTGAAATTTACATCTTTATATTTGTTTATATATGTTTATAAAGCCTGTATCTATGGAACTAAAGTGTCAAGAGTTAGTATTTATTATTAATTATTATTATTATGACTGAATTTAAATTTTTGCTGTTTTAATCCAAATGAGTATTGAAAAGTTCCTTCTAGTACAGAAAAGACAGAGCAACTTGAGGAGATATCAAGTTGCTCAATCTTGATGTTTGTAGTCCACCCTACCAGCTACATGGTATGGTGTTGGATCTCAACTGTTCAGTTGAGTACAGTTGAACCTAAACTGAACAGTTATGTCGTACTATTTATTAGGGCCCGACCGATATATCGGCCAGCCGATATATCATTCGATAATATCGGCCAGCCATCTGCTGGGTAAGTAGCGGGGGCGGGGTCATTCTTGCTCATGGCTGCCTACCGTGGAAGCCGAGACAGAGTAAACCGGACGGTGAAACAGATAGCAGCTGAGCCAAGTAAAGTGAAGTCTACTCACGAGCATTTTATATTTTGTTACTGGTAAGTTGAAATGTTAAATAAACACAGTTATGTTTTCCCTCTTACATTCTCTACAAACTTGTCATTGCGTGTTAAGTTAAATAGAGACTATCGTCATCATCTCTAAAAATAGCCATAATCTGACGGCTATTTTTTCCAACAGTGTCTTTAAAAATGACTACTTTACATGTTATAGAGGCGCCCCCAAAACACCTATAGTCATGAGGTAGGAAAGTCATAAGAGTGAGGAAACCTTGATGTTCTGCAGCAAGTAATGCAGTGCTTAGCGTTTAGCCTCGTGAACGTGTGTGAAAGTTGGTGGCTGCGTGCCATTTACACCATTTCTGAATACTTATTATTATTAGTGGTGCAACGTATCATCATTGATCCGCGATCCGTCCGGATCAGTATCTACGGTTCGGGACACATGTGATCCGCGGATTGACATGGAAAAAAAAGAAAGCTGCGTGCATAATCGTTACTCATAAGTGAAGCATGGTCATGGCAAGCAGAGGACTTAAACGCCCCAGTTCATTCAAATCCCCTGTGTGGGAACACTTTAGTTTCTCTGTCAAATACGATGAAGAAGAGTAAACCGAAGAAGAGATCAGCTGATAAAACAGTGACGGTGTGTCGGCACTGTGGAATAAGAAAACCGTATTTACATTTTTTTTTTAAATCAGTGAATAATTCAGATAGTTCATGGTGTAGACAGGTAGACATGAGTTTAAGAATGAGCTTAGAATGTAGTGTTTTAGCTTTGAGTAATATTTTTTTTTTTTTTTTCTGGTGGATGGATTTATCGGCCATTATATCAGCTATCGGCCTGCTCTAAAGTCTTTGTATCAGTATCGGTATCAAAAAAATCCATATTGGTCGGGCCCTACTATTTATTTTATTTGACCAAACAGCTGAGAATGGTTCAGTCGCTGTCAAGTTCCGTATTTTCAAACCTCCTGTTTTAGCTATTTTTTGCAATTTATTCCTTGTATGTCACATGTTTTATTTAGAGTTGCTGTAATTATTCCTAAAGTTTAGATATCTGATAACATGTCGACATTAAACCCAAAAAGAATAGTGGATCCATTAATAGCCGTAATACGGCTTACAAAATAATACATAATAATACATAATAATAGATAAAGTTGGCGTATTTCATTGCTAGGCAACGGAGAACTGGAGCACTATGGGTAGTTCTCGCACACTCGATAGCATAGACATCATATATACATAGACGCCTCAATATGCCCTGGAGAGTGAATCAGTGTTGCTGCAATATTGAACTGGTCTCTGCTTTCGAGTCTTGCTGCAGTCAACATAATTTCAACACATAACTGTTTTTTTGTGGAACAATGTGTATATATTACACACACACAAAACACTTTTCTATATAATTAGTTTATAAATGTTGTTAACACAGTGAATAACCTAATAAGTGCAAATGATAAATTTTACTCCAATGGGGTGTTATGGAAAAATATGATATTGACACTTCACAAAGAGAGTTTTACATGGTAGGATAATTACCTCCACCAAGGAGGTCATGTTTTTACCGGCTTTATTTGTTTGTCTGGTTGTGTTCAAGATAACTTCAAAAGTTATGGACCGGTTTTCATGAAATTTTCAGGACTTGTTGGAAACCTGAAAGGGAAGAACTGATTTAAATTTGGTGATGATATGGATCACCGTTTGAATCCAGGAACTTTTTAAAGGCCTTGGCAGAGGTTTACGTTCTTTGAGTGTTTTTCCGGGTAACTTCTGAATTGCACAATTTTGATACAATACTTTATTTTCAAACTTCTTACACCTGTATCTCTATATTGATAAATTAATAAATGTAAATAAAAGAAAGTCAACCGTAGTAAAGAGAAAGCCAGCAGCTATTTCCATATTTTGTTTAGCATACGGTTGCAATACCTGGCAAAATATTGAAAGCAGATCGTGTGGAATCACATTTCACAAGGTTGAATAATAATTTATTTGACCAGATAAAAATAGATTGATTGTTTATTGATGCATCTGGATTAATCTAACATGTTGGTATCCATTTCATTTATAGATTTATTTTGCAGCTATCTTATGTAACACACTCAAACATGCAAACATCAAAAGAACAGTTTTACCCAGAGTCATAAGCATAGCAAAGACTGAACCTGCAAACTAAAAAGCATGTTTGAGTGTGTTACATTTCATTATGCTGATGTATTTACTACAAACTACAGTAGTATAGCACATATAATGTTATACTTGTATGAGGACCTCTAAACTGTAGATCCCACATATACAGTTTTTGGGGGACTGGTCAATGTGCTGATGGTTTGTTTTATTTGGTTGTTATGGTGAAGTGGAACATGGGTCTCGTGGATGCAGACGGCGACAGCTTGAGCTGGCAGAGAGAAGAAGGCTGGTAGCCGTAAATGTAGCAGATTTTCTGAGTTGCTTGAATTAAGCATCGGTATTCTACGGTTAAGGGTATCTTGTTTTATAGCATCCTGTATAGTGTGCGACACGATCAATCACTTTTTATAAATATAGTAACAGATCGGTGTCTTATTATGGAAGTGAACTCATTATACAAATAGACTGAAGCCATCCTTTGCCTCTGTAGTGACCGTGGAAGACGTTAACTATAGATAGAAATTAGATGGTAATTAATAATTAATATAGATGAGAGACATGCGCACACACGGGTAGTTTTTTTTCTAATTATTGCGCATTTTGGTGATGTTCTCTAAGCCACAAATACGAAGTAGGCTAAATACTAATACGAAGTAGGCTAAGCAATATATTTAAATGATAATAATAAAATAGTGTCTTTTTTAATCTACATGTGAGCGTGTCTCCTGGCAGTGCATTTAAATTAAGCAGCAGATATGAGTACATAAGCAGACACCCAACAAACACCAGAATGGGCTCATCGAAAAGACTCGTGCAGCAAAGGAACTCTGTGATGAACTGGCGATGTCTGCTCTTAGTCTATATTGATTGGATGATTGTGGTTTAATTTCAGTGGCAGTTCAGAAAGGGGGCTGGGATAATTATAATATTAAAAAAAACGTCGTTTTTTACGCGCGTCGTACTTGAACAGAACGCCGTTTTTTTACGCGCGTCAAAGTGACATAAAACGGCGTTTTTTTACACGCGTACATTGAACGCCGCAGGAACGGTACAGAACGTCGTATTTTACGGCGTTTATCGAAACGGCGTATTTTACGGCGGTTTAGTCATAAAAAACAGCGCTTTATGCGGCGTTTTGTGAAGAAAACGGCGAATTTTACGGCGTTGTAATGCAAACGCGTTAATTAAGTGGCGATTTTTGACCACTTTGGCTTGCCATATTTTACAGTTTAGAATACGGCGTTAATTTACGTCCGATTTTTCATACTATCGGCTTGCCATAAAAACCACTTGGTGTCATACGTAGTCTAACACGTGGAAGTGTGCAGACCCTGAATTGAGACACAGCCACTAGATATTAGGATACTGTACCCACTGCGAGGGTAGACATGACCAAAGGATTGCTGAACCTTGGTGAAAGACTGAAGGTATATCTGCCATTCTGCTTCAGTCTGAATCAGACTCTGTTTAACAATAAGGTTTGGAATAACATTCAACTGACTATATATAAAGTCTTAGTCCGGTATTCATGCCTGTTACGTCTTAGAGATAATAAAACGTTTAACTTTTCATAATAAACTTTCAAATGAAGTCTTGCATTTAGACCGGAGAGACTTTGGGCACTTTGGAGGTTCATTAAACTGCCAAAATACAATTACCAATATTTATTTATTTTGCCTATGCAAATCCAAATTCCTAGTAGATGAGTAAGTATATGTTGATGGCAAGTCATACAGCATTAACTTTTTCTTCCTTATGTAATGAGCAGAACTTACTCATGTAGTGGGGCTTAGTTACAGGCTACTGGGCAGTTGGGGCACAAAGGATCTTGGTCACTGCGTCCCCAGCTGTATGTGTCCTAGTTAACAACTGCGGTGCTTATGGAGGGACCCAAGGGTTCTAGATGGCACAGCGTAGGCTTAGGGCATACTCTAGGGTTGCTAAAAGCTGTTACACTTGTGATCTTCCACCTCAGTCATTAGCACTCGTCTGGACACTTCCCCACACCCAGTAGTTCCGTCATAGCATTCCCAACCCTGATACCGATAATTGCTTTAGTGGGTGTGTAACCTTAGCATTCATGTAAAGAGGCACAATTAGTTATAAAACCAGGTGCACATTTATTTCAAACAAAAGGAAAATGCACCAGGACTAATAGCACCACCCAGTTATGCAGGTAAGTAACTCAACTGTCTAGCTGGAACATCCTTCAGCCACAACAATGGTTATAATAAAAAAAAAAAGGATGAATCTGATGGCAACACATAGGATAATACAACTTGGAAAAAAACCCAAAAGCTGCAGACAGAAAATTGACATCAATAAGCTAATTCAACCGCAGCTCTATACCTGAAAGTATTCAACCAATTACACCCAATTCGTGATATGTCCACACAAACGTCCACCTGTGGCATTGCTGGCCACAGAACTTAGCTGTTCATCCACGGGGATCCAGAGGGAAAATAGGTGAGTAGTCAGATATCTAGGTTGCTAGCATAAGGGCCTTACTGATCCGTGGTGGTGGTTGTGGGTGGTCACCTGCTCCAACCTCGATGAAAGTACTGGACTTGCAGAACCGGTTGTAGTTATAGCTCCTCCTTTGATGGATCAATCGGCTCGTCATGTCTCTCCTCAGCGCGCCGAGAAACACTAAAGTCTTCCTCCTCCGAGAATCAATGACCTAGCTACATGCTATGCTACACTTGTGAGTTAACTAGTGCTGTGCGCACTTAGCTATTACGCACTCTTATGTTGTACGGCGTCCTTCCGGTAGCTCCGTGTCCAGCAGCTTGGTCTCCTCCTCCGATCACCACCGTACTATCCGTTCTCGTACTTCTATTTTTAATCATTAACTTTTCAAAACGTTTTCACAAGCGAACCCGCAACTTTTTATCTCCCTTCGCGCTCCGCACTGAGTCGCCGCTCCCCATAGGCTCAACGTCCCGCCTCGAACGTCCCACGTAGGCACATTGGTTTGTGGGTAATGTAGTCCATCGTCCAGTACCTCCACACTTACCTATTAAAAGTGATCGCTGCAAACTCTGGCAATGTCCGTTTGTGCTCCTCTTGTTTTCAGCGGAAGACTGTTGATCCACTTCGCTTTCCTTTCTTCTGTAAACTATTAAAAAATCATCATTAACTATGTGTTAAACTATTTTCGATACATGAAAAAGTTTCTATTTCTCTCGATAAGCGTTTGCAGTGACTGTTCACAGCAGGGAATCTGAGCATTTTGATGTTTAGTCAACAGAGGAAAGTCGGTTTTGTGCGTTTACTTCCTGATCCCAGTCCGCACTGCGTGACGTCGCGGCTACGTCAGATGAAACCCAGCAGTACAAATTAATGTAAAGCTGGAAAAAAGTAAAGCTGAATCTGAATATAAAGCAGTTTCTAAATATAGTTATATATAGTATGTACCTAAAATGTAGATCTACATTTGAGAAATATACAAAAACATTAAAAATAATCGTCATACTACCTATTGTGTGTGTGTGTGTGTCTTGTCCAGCATTTAAGCAAGCAAAATGATGGTTTGTATGCTGTGTTCTGCTGAGCAAATTTACTTTGCCAAGGGGAGCATGACTGAAATGATGCTCCCCTTGATTTTCTGGATTCTTCTTTTATTTCTCTATTTATATTGTATAATTTTAATTTTCTACTGCTTGACCAGACCGGCGATGATAGAAGATAGACAGAAAGACAAAGGGAAAGAGAAAGAAAATGCCTCATAGAGTGAGAGGAAAAGAGAGATAGAGAAAGAAGGAAAAGAAAAAAAAAAGACATTTGCATGAATATGTATATATACCCATACATATTGATCTATATAAACGCATGTACATACATGTACATAAAGAGAGTTTATTTTTTGGTGGACAAACCTGTTTCAGTAAAACAAGATCTTTGGATCCTCACTGCGCATTAAAAGATTCTTCTTTTGAACAGGTTGGTATCTGAAACCTGTTTCGATCTCTAAATAAATTTAGTTGTTTTCTATGGAATGCCAGATGCAAAAAAATTGTGCATTAAAACTGGTGATGATACATTTTCATTATTTATCTCACGTTTTTCATATTTAGCACATTTTTCCTACATTTTTCAATTCATACACACTTTCACATACACAAAGCCTATATGTCAAATGTAACATTCAATCTAAATATTAAATCTAAATGTTTTAATATATAAATGTAAATGCTATATGTTAAAACTATTTGATCAAAATCTCAATGTTACATCTTAAATCTAAATATTTTATATATTTGTAAATGTTACAAGTCATGTGTAAATGTTAAATATCATATTTAAATGTTATTTCTAAATATTAAATGTTATCATTAAATTAGAGTTGAGACTTTAACGTGTTGATTATGATTAATAAATTACAGAAAAACGGATGCGTTAAAAAAAATAATTAAAGGGGAAATGCACCCAATCTGAAACAGTTCTCTGATCAATTAAACCTTGGAGCCCCGCTTTGGTAAACGTGGTCCTCCCTCACAGCACTGCTCAGGCGAAGCTTTGTCTGCAGGGGGGTGAAACTCAGAGTGCCATGCTGACGGTGGCTTCAGCAATTGCGCCACTCCGTCTTCCTGAAGGCGGGACATTGCAGAGTTGACAGCACGGCATTACTTTTCCATTGTAACAGCAAGAAGAAAGTTGTGACATGATTATTATTATTTTTTTAACCTGTCCTGTCCAGCATCAAAGCAAGCAGAATAATGGTCTGATTGATGTGTTGTGATGAGCAAATTTGCTTTTTCAGGAGGACATTTAAATATTTCAAGATCCCCTTGATAATTTAAGTGTTTTCAATTTCATTTGCTTGTTTTAATGTGTATGAATATAATTTTTTTATTGAGTTTACATAGTACTGCTGGTCCTGACTAAAGAAGAACACAGAAAAAGGATAAAATGAGAACAGAAAGGTGAAGGAAAATAAACAAATGAAAAAGAGGAGAATGAGATACACAACATAGAAAACACTTCACAATCACATCCAGTCACAGATTCTACACCATCTGCTACACATGTACAGAGACATAAGGGGCATCTGGTGGTCCCCTACTGAATCACAAAGTCAGCAGCTGGAAGGAGGACCCGATATGGGGAAAATCGCTACCATAAGCACAGTCTTTGGGTGATCTATGGTGAGCTAGGAACAATTCTAGCCTTTCGAGAAGGTTTTCAATCCAGGTGTTTTGCAGGAAGTTCGTGGGTGAATTCAACCATGTTACCTTCATGATTCATTACATTTTGAAATTTAAAATGTGTCAATTATTGGCAGACCTGCATATTGAAGCTAGATGTAAACACTGGTGTTGGCAAGCTCAAAACAGTGTTGCAGTCCATACTGAAACTACTGTGGAACGTGCAATGGGAAATTAAATTCCTGATCTGAATCGAAACGTGGAATTCACGTGACTGTTTCACATCATGTTCCGTTACGTCACCAATCGTTTTGAAATGTCACAATTGTTCTGTCCCATGTTAGAATTAAAACTCAGCAAAACACAAAACTCAGCCATCTTTATAACTTTGTGAGTTGTGGTTAGCACTGTGGCCTCACAGCAAGAAGGTCACTGGTTCGATCCTCAGCTGGGGGAGGAGTGGCCTTTCTGTGTAGTTTGCATGTTCTCCTTGTGTATGCGTGGGTTCTCTGTGGGTACTCCAGCTTCCTCCCAGTCGTCCAAAGACATGCATGTTAGGTTAATTGGTTACTCTAAACTGCCCGTAGGAGTTAGTGGGAACGTGAGTGGTTGTGTGATGGACGTGTGTGACTCCATCACCAAGTACTGCTTTATAGTTGATGCAAAAGGTATGTGATGACAATGAGTAAGCACACTGATCAATTGTTTATTGAAAATGTTTAAAATCAAATGTTGATAGGTGTTTGTGGAGGGGGACTGGCCATCCTTCCTCTGTGAAGAGAGTTTTAATTAGCATTGCTTGATTAGAAAACTTCCTAAACATTTGTTTTATTTTCTTAACAACTAAGGTTACTACTTACCTCTTGTGGTCTTGGAGAAGCGCAGGAGCTAAAAGAGGGAAGTAGGCTCAACTACCTGCTTAAGAGCTGCAGGAATGGACCATATTAACGAGGAGGGGGATGGAGTTTAAAGATTAAATAGTTTATGTATGTAACAAGGTTTGATAGTCACTGACTGATGGGTATATATAAAAAGAGATGTTTATATGTAAATATTTATGCTTTGTTGTGTTTAATGCTTTTAAATAGGTATTAGTATTTTGTGGTTGGTAATTGTAGCCCCACCTTCATGGGCTGATCCTCTTAAGGTTGACAGCAAGAGAGTATAAAAGCCTGCTGTATCTGTGTGGAATGTGATATTGGTTGGAAAGTACATCGAAATAAAGAGTCATACTCCTTGTTGGATTATAAAGCAGTCTCATGCTTCTTCATATTAATCATATGACCGACGGCTAACTGACAGGTTGCATGCCTCTGTGTGGCCCTGCGATGGACTGGCGAGCTGTACAGGGTGTACCTTGCCTTTCGCCCAAAGACTGCTGGGATAGGCTCCAGCTTCCCTGCGACCCTTCATTGGACTAAGCGGTTAAGATAATGAATGAATGAATGAACAAATGAACTTTCCATTCTACAATGTGCCATTTGATGGCAGCGAACTGTAGCAGCTCTGACTTGCTATCTTGATTTAAAAAAGAAAATAGAGAATCTTTGAACATAGATATTTTTATATATGTATATATATATATATATATACATATATGTATATATATATATATGTGTATATATATATATATGTATATATATATATATATATATATATATATATATATATGTGTATATATATATATATGTATATATATATATATATATATATATATATATATATATGTATATATGTATATATGTATATATATATGTATATATGTATATATATATGTATATATGTATATATATATATGTATATATGTATATATATATGTATATATGTATATATATATGTATATATGTATATATATATGTATATATGTATGTATATATGTATGTATATATGTATATATATATATATATATGTATATATATATATATATGTATATATATATATATATATGTATATATATATATATATATATATGTACACTGCTCAAAAAATGAGGCGGCGGAGAACATCCGCCGCCTCATCAGGAGCATGCCCAGGTGTTGTAGGGAGGTCTTACAGGCACGCGGAGGCCACACACACTACTGAGCCTCATTTTGACTTGTTTCAAGGACATTACATCAAAGCCTGTAGTGTGTTTTTCCACTTTAATTTTGAGTAAAACTCCAAATCCAGACCGCCATGGGTTGATACATTTAATTTTCATTGATAATTTTTGTGTGATTTTGTTGTCAGCACATTCAACTATGGAAAGAACAAAGTATTTAATAAAAATATTTAATTCATTCAGATCTACAACGTGTTAAGTGTTCCCTTTCATTTTTTGAGCAGTGTGTGTGTATATGTATGTGTGTGTATATATATGTATATGTGTGTGCGCAAAACAACAGTAAGCACAACTTCTGTGCAGAAATGAAGAATGAATGGGTTCATTCCTGGGGGTAAATGAGCAAAAATTCCAGCAAGGTTATTGTTTCTTTTGATCGTACCCATCCAAAAATTACTTGAGTAAAAATGTATCTTGAACAATAATATTATTGTCATCATTCAATCAAAATAATAAACAGCAATCGTAAAACTCATTTACTTTAAACACCACAAAAATGAATTAAATCTCTACAAATATAGTAGTCAAAGGAAGACAAATGCATTTATATTCTTATTTTCTATCCAGAAATGAGTAACCTCAGAGCAGCCTAAACAGTAACCTAACTTTACTTGAGTAATAGCAGCTTATTATTACTTTAAAATAATTTTACTCAAGTCAAAGCATTTTTGCAACAAAACTCCTTACAGTACCAGTTTTCCAAAAAGTTATTCGAGTAAATGTAGATACTACTACCTCTGTCTTAACTAGCTAGCTTAGCTAATTTAATTGTCATGTCTGTCATCTTTTAAAATCCACATGGTGACAAAAACAATACAAAATGTCTCTGTTTCTGCTCAACAGCGTCTGCATTCAGCAGCATGACTCATCTTACGCGGTTTGTTTGGAAGAAACTGGTTTTTTTTTTATGTTTGCACATGTGAATCACACCAAAGACAAGCTTCTCTGTTTACACATGGTTTGTTGTTAGCCGCCATGGCTTCGCCTGCTCGTGATGTATTTGGGTGCGGGTCAGAAAAACACGTTTCAGCATGTAAAGAAAGTCATTAAGTGGTTATAATGGCTGTAAAAAGTTTGTGGGGCAGAGGTCAGAGATGTGGGAAATGCGAGCGACATGCCCCCGTCTCCACGACGCCCATGTTGGTGTGGCAGTGTAATGTTCATTTTTCTGTCGCCCGCGCCGACCTGTGGTGGTGGTGTGGTGGTCTGGTTCTTAGGAGTGTCCTGCCATCTGAGTGGAGTGGTATAAGTGCCCTGTCACCCTTACCTTGCCTACAGCTGTCTTTCTGGGCTTCCCTTCTGCCCCTCTGTAGTGTTCATAGCAACACGTTATTCTCCAGATGAAGACTTTTACAATAATGTTACGGTTAGTCTTGGATATGTAATTTAGTTAGAAAACATTTCACTCTTCCCATCCATTTTGCCTAGTACGTTGTTGTCGAGCCAACAGACATGGTGGTGGTTCCCGTGGCCTGTACTTTTTGAGACAATGAAAACATCTTCCTGAGATAAATTAACAATCTCCGCTAACTCTTGTGTGTGGTCTGATTTTTAATCCAAGTTAAGTTTTTTCTTTTTTTTTTTTTTAAATTTCATTGACATCACCACTGTCTTTGTTTTAAAGGGCATTTAAGACTATTTAAAATTAATTTTTTCCTGCACTATTTTGCGGGGTATGTTCCAAGCGGAGTCACATTTACATTCTTAAAACTGAAAGATGACATAAAATGCTTAATCATTCCACCTCATACACTCCACCTCCACCTAAAATATGACAATCACAATAAAAATAAATCCAAAAATTTATTGTTAATTTCAATTTTATTTGGGCTAGTTACAATTTAATCTGCATTTTTATTGATTTACAGGAGCTTTAAATCCATTTAAAGTGAAAAATGTGTCAAGTCTCCAGCAAGCCAGAATAAAAAAAAAAAAAAAAAAAAAATCAGGAACACCATTCTCAGACCCCAAATCTCGTATTTTATTTGCTCTGTACAGATTTCCTTCAACATTCATCCTGGACTGCCATGACCATCAGCAGGGTGAGAGGAGGAACACAAGTCATTATTAGTTTAATCTTTGTCAAAGAAAGCAGCTTTTTTTTTTTCTTTTTCTTTTTTAAGACAGTTTTAGACAGAGGAGCTAAAGGGAGTCCAGACAGAACAATAGATGTGATGTCAGGAAGAGGTGAAGAGGAAGCAGGGAAACAATCCCTGATAAAGTCTAGTTCTTTACATGAATGGTTTCTGCACATGGTTGGGATTTGCCTGCAGCTCGACTGAAGTAATGAGAACCAAGCAGATGGACTTTCCCAGATTCACTTACCGGCACAGGATCTGCTGCACGTTTAAAACCTGCCAACCAGCCATCTTTTGGAAAGTGGCTTGTAAACCATCACTGGACTTTATAAATACTCGTCTAAAGAAGGACATATTCCAACAGTTTGCTGGCCGCTGGACTCAATAATAAGACAGGTCACAAACCAACCAGAAAGAATTCAGAAAGGAATGGTCCCCAAGACTGTCCTATAGCACACAGTTATCTGCAGAGCGACAACCACACACTGCCAACCAGCTGCAGAGACACAAAGATGCAACTCTAAGACAGCGATGCGCAAAGAATGCATAGAAACCAATCAGAAAATGAAGCTGAATAACTTCAGGAGATATTTTATGGGCTTGTGAGCATGTGTAGCTATACATTGTGATAGGTGACACATTTAGGAAGGACTTCTGTCCCCCAGACCTCTCCAGCTTTAGAGAACCAGGCCCTCATAGGCAGGGCCCTCTGACTCAGGGGACTCTCTCTGCAGGCGGAGATGCTCCAGCGTATTGTGGAAGTGTTTGTTGATCTGCTCAGTTTCTTCGCTCGCTTCCAGGTTTGGAAGATCCTCCCTGATCTTCTGAATCAGCTGGTTCAATACCTGGACAGTCACCTGGATGGGTGGGACATGATAGAAATGATATCTTACGTGCAGCATGATATTTGGATATGTAAAAAACATCCAAGTGTAGATGTAAAAGTCAGTGACATGACCAAAGACTGGAACTGTAAGATGTTTGAAAAGAAAGAAGCCATGAAACTGGTTTAATCCTCATTTAGTGGTAATAATTAATTCCGAGCCTCTGTGAAGTGAGATTTCTAAAACATGTCATGCAGGGGTTTGGTAAAAGAAAGCAGTGAATGTCATCCAGCACAGCTCGGTGAACAGCTGACGTAATTAAAACTTTCATGTCTTACCGCATCATTTTCTCTTTCATAGAAGCAGATGTATCTGTTGAGGATTTCAATGAAAAGCTGAACTTGAAGTGATGAGTCCATGCACTGGTTGGCAATCTTCAGGGCTTTCTTTAGACACTCCATCACCCGCTTTCCATCATGGATCTAGACAATATTAGTAGAATGTAATGAGATGAGTGCATGAACTTAAAGAATAGTAAAGTCTAAATGCTAAACTAAGTGATGTTTGCATTTGGTTTAATAAGTTCCCACGCACCTCTTCACCATTCTTGTCAGTGCTGCGACCGGACCAGAACAGATGTGCACATGTGCTAACAGCCCTGCACTGGTCAGGCTTTTTTAGCAGCTTAGACGCAGCCAGCGCACACTGAGTCCTCAGAGGCTCGTGGTTTTCCTCGCTGAAGCATTTCATTCGCTCAAAAGTGCCAATGATCAGTGTGATGGCTGCCAACTGGGCTTTAGAGTCACTGATTTCATCCTCATACAGAGAGAAAGCCTAGGTGGGAGATGCAAGACCTAAGTCAAAAACAATACCTTTGATGGCATCATTAACAAAGAGACCAGAGCTCCTCTAGCGTCTCTGCTTGCGTGAGCTCTTGTGGCCTGTGTGCAAGCTTGAACTCTGTGCGTTTGTGCCCTGGTGTGAGCTTCTCTGATGTTTGTGCCAGTGTGAGCTCTTGTGGTGTCTGTGCTAACATGATCTCCTCTGCCCTGTGGGCTTGTATTAAATCTCATGCCATCATGCTTTTCAACATGAGATCCGTTTGTGACTAATCTATGCTGGCTAGGTGAAGCACTAGGATGGATGTCAATCACTTTACCTGTGACATGAACTCATACGCTACAGTTTCATGGTTTTCAAAGCCAATTTCGCCTGCAGCCAGCGCCCCCTGCAGGAAGAGTCGAAGAGGCAGTTCAGAAAGCTCAGCCTTGATAAGTGCACTGATAGTCTGGTGGGCAAAAGAAAAGATCTTTTGGCACTTCTTCTCCCATTTGTCATCCTGTTGGAAGATAAAAATGTTTCAGGATTTCAAACCAACCATCAGAAAACTGCCTGGGAGCAGTAAAATGAAGGGCTGCTTACAGTTGAAGAGTTTTCTTTGTATCTGAAGGCCAGTTGGTAGGCAGCAAACACCAGAGGAGGCAGAGTGTAGCGAATCCTTTGGTTTCCACCAGAACCAAAATGTTTACGAGCCGTGTTGAGAATCTGAATGAAAAATAACACAAAACATTCTTCACAATGTTTTAAAACAGACTGGCTCTCTGCATATCCACCAGGTTGGTGAGATAAAAGGATGACTCAGCAGACTAATGGGTGGATGTTACCATCAGTGATTTCAGGCCTGACTTCAGAAATCATGACATACTCTGAAGACGTGTGATCATGATGTTCCACTGTCAACATGTGGAACTGAAAATCTTATTTATGATTTTTGTGATAGAAAATCTCCATGTGGGCAGACTGTTTCAGACACGATCCTCACTTAACATTTACTGCCCTGAAGGCCCTAAATTAAGCCCCCCCCCCCATTTCAATAAAAGAATGCAGTTTCGAGCAAAACAGGCTTAAGGTTCAAAGGTTAAAAAAGGAAGAAGAATTTAAGAAGCATTACGCAACTTTCAAACCTTAAAACTGCATTCTGGACTCGTCTGATTCCACAGTGACATAGTCTTGCCAACTATCCTGGTCCACAACTGAACCCGGTTCCCAATAGGATCGAGCTATCCTGGTGGGACTGCAACCTCAGTTTTTTTTCCTGCTCCTGGTGTTTTTCTAACATACAGTGGGACATATGGATCAGGAAGTTGACTGCCACACATAGCAGAACTCAGCTGTGTCCTGAAGGACAAGAATCTAAGTTTCCGGACCCTCTTTCCAGCGCAACTAAAAGTGTTCTATGAAGACGGAGTGATAACCTACAACGCGGTGGAGGAAGCAACAGCTGACCAAGCTAGCCAGGGACTCCCAGTGAAGGTTGTAAATTCACCGGTTACCCCCAGAGAGAAACTACAGAGGGTATCGTCATGGCAACAGGCAAGTAGCAGATGCACACGGCAGAACTGAGGAGCTGCAGGATACAAAGAGAAGCCTCAAGTATACAGACGTGAAAAGAAATAACAATGTTACTTGGCTGATATGGACAATATTGTGAATTAAATTTATTGTTGAGCTAAAATTAGAGGGGATTCCTCATACTGAAGGCACAATGTCAGTGGAAGGCCGCCTAACTCTGAAAGTAAATAGCGCTATTCCTTCATGTTCACTGGTAAAAAGTGGAAATTATCTAATGTTTGTAACCTGTAGAGGAGCACTAACACCTAATTTGTTCCGTTCACATTTCATGTTTACTGTTTGTTTCGGTTCTAAGGGATAGTTTCCAGATGTTGAGGTTGTTCTTTGTGCTCAGATAAACATAATGCGATGCAAAATGCGCCAGTGAAAATTATTTCTTTTTTATGTAAATGGGGTCTTAACATGAGCAAAATGTATAAACCAAAGAAAGAAAAGCCCAGATTGCTTTAATTCAGGGGACACACATGAATCAGGTAGAGCATATGAGGTTGAAAAGAAAGGGCTTTAAATATGTATTTTTCTCTTTTGAAAAATCTAAACACAAAAGGGGTGTGGCTATCCCTGTTTCACTTATCTATGAGCAAATCCCAGAACTCAGTGATAAAGAAGGATGGTATGCTATGAGTAACAGGAAAGATAAATGGGTCAGTAACTACAATATTAAATGTGTATGCTCCACCTGTCAACGATTGGCCCTTATATAGGATTTTTTTTTTTTTTTTACCTAATGGTAGGGGATGGTTGTTTGTGCAGGAGAAATTAACATCAGGCTAGACTTGGTTATGGACTCTTCCAACCCCATCAACCGTACAGTCCCACTCACAAAGAAAGTGAACTCTTACATGGCAGATATGGGGATAATGGATATGTGGAGAGAGTTATTCCCCTCTGTCATGGATTTCACCCATTACACAGGTTTTTTCAATGTTTAGTGACTAAAATGAAAGAAGACATAAGAGAATTCCTAGAATTAAATGACATCCAAAATCTCAACTATCTTATGGGACACGTTGAAAGCAGTAATGAGAGGAAAATTCATTTCCATTGCATCCGACCTTCACAAAACCAGAAGGCTAAAACTAGTAAATCTACACGCAAACAACGCTGAAACAGAAGGAAGACATAAATAATCCAAACCAAACTGTAAAGAAAGAAATCAAGAAATGACAGGCTGAAATCAATGATATTTATACACAGAAGAATTTAACCTTCCGGAGGCAAATTGCTATTATAGGAGGGAAATCTGCAAAATACCTTGCATATATATTATGCAAACAACAAGAGTAAAATACAGTTTTTGGAATCAGGAACCCTAAAACTAACCCCCTAGAAACTAGACTGAAAATGATTCAGAGAAGTTTTGAGGCCTTCTTTAGGAGTTTATATGCACAGCCTAATGCTGCTGAGCAGAACCTTATTGATGTGTTCCTCTGCTCTCTAGATCTGCAATCACTTTCAGACTTCAAAAATGGAAAGTTACTATAGTGAATCTCTGTGGACGAAATTAAAGAAGCTCTCTCCAGATTGAAAAGGAAAGGCTGTTTGGTCGGATGGGTTCAACTCTCAGTGGTATCATAGTCTAACGACATAACTAGTTCCAATATTACTGAAGAAATTTAACTATGTCCTTCAGGAGGGCACCGCTCCCCCTTCTTGAAGGAAGGTAATAATCTCAGTAGTACGTCTGGGCGATTAATCAGATTTTAAACTCAGTACGATCTGGGTTTTCAACGATGATAAAACTAAAAGGGTGTGATTATTTTCCTCTCTGCAGTTTCCTCTCCTGCTGTCTTCAGCTGCTAATCGAGCGTCTCTGGCGTTGCAGCGCTGTGCTGTAAACTCCTCCCACAGCCGCTTTGCTTTCATTCAGACACTGTTGCCAACTTGGAGACTTTCTCACTAAATCTGGTGACTTTTTTGTTAAAAACGACAAATCTAGCAGCTTTTACTGGAGTTATTAGAGACTTTTCTGGTGTTTTGGCGACTGACTTGAAGGCACATATTGTTCTGCAGTTACTGTAAGGAAGGAGCAGCGGGAGCCTCTCCCGTCCTAAAGCACTCCCAGGCGGCCAGTCTCAGTCGGCTCCGGCTGCAGGTCCATGTAGAATAACTGCAGTAGGTTGTGGAAGTTTCACGACAGTATAGTTTATACCATTGTCAGTGACAACTGGCTGCATTATTTTCCTATACATAGTTTGGTGAGTTAAACACTGTAAAATCCCTCCGTTACGGGGTGTTACCATAGCAACGTGTTAATCAGCTTGTTCAGATCAGCCGTCTTTTAACAGGTGCATGAGAAAAACACGCTGCAGCCTGACAGCGGTTGTTTGGTATAAAACGTACATCCAGGCCAACGTAAAATATTTTCTATATAAGTAGTAGATACGGATTAAACAACTCTGAACCGCGCATTAGACGGTTATAATGCACAGCGCTGTTTAAAAATACTGGATAATTGTGTTAAATAATCAAGATCTCAATTTCAGTCAAAATAATCGTGATTATAATTTTTGTCATAATCAAGCAGCTCTACTCAGTAATCACAAAAGAGGGGAAAGATAGAGAATGTAAATGTCCTCAGTTTAGATTAGAAATTGTTCATCTGTATTCTTGCTTGCAGATTAGGGAGGTTATTACCTGACCTCATAAACCTGGACCAGAATGGCTTTATCTCAAACGAACTGACAAAATAAAAAAAAAAAGTTATATTATCCTAAGCCATATGCCATAAGCCATATAAATAAAACTCATTCAGTTGTTGTCTAGATGCCAAAAAGGCTTTTGACTCTCTACAAGGTGCTAAAAAAGTTTGGTTTACAGGAAAACTTTATTAGAGTAATTCAGGCTCTGTATGACAGACCCACAGCCTGTATTAAAATCAATGAGGACCTATTGGATGCCTTCACGGGGGATCGGGTTTGCAGACAGGGTTGTGGACTTATGCCTGTCGCAATAGGCAATAAATCAGTTCATCACAGGATAAGAAAAAATGTGCACAATAAGTTTGCCAGAAGCAATAACTTTCATTTGTATTTCTTTCCTTCTATCCCATTTGTTTTAAGACATATTAACTAAACATGGCAATACTACAAGTTCCCATCTGCACTTAAAACACTGCAATTTTCCCAGCTGTGAAAAAAAGACCTAAACAAACAGGTTAGCTCTATTTTCCCGACAGTCCATGATCACTGACGTGTTTAACCGACAGATTAAATACGAACAGGACAGTGCAACAAGGTGTGCACTCAGACAGCGTGGTTGGTAAAGCAACAATGCCCTTTAATGTTGTTAAAAATGCGACATTTTGAAAAATGCTGCAAACATTTTACAGCCAGTATGAATTACCTGGATGAACATACATGTCACAAATAGCAATTCCACAACTTTTCAGTGACATGAAAAAGGACATACTGAAGGCAATCGAAGATTCCATCTCTGGTCAACTCCAAACATGTCCACTTATATGAGCTTGACCATAGACTATGTAACTGTGTTACACTGTGTTTAGAGACCATATGTTCCAGATCCCCACATTGCTTAAACCCTGGGAGAAATTCGGATCAGTTTTAGCAGACCGGGGACGGGATAAGCGCAAACTAGTCTGCACATCAAGCTAAATGTTCTTTAGAAATTAAAGTCTGTTGATCTGTGAGTTGGTGTACTTGCATTATTGTGGCATTATTGTTATTGTAGTTGAAAATGGTCTCAAAATGATAATAAAAGCTTAGCACAATATTATCGTCTATCGCAATAATTTCTGAGACAATTAATTATATGGCAAAATATGTTATCATGACAGGCCTATGTGGACTTTTACCCCTCCTTTTTGATTTTCTTTATAGAGACACTAGGTCAGCTGAGACCAAAATGTTAGGGCTGTTGCACTGTCAGGAGTGCAACATAAGATCACAATGTTTGCCGATGATGTCTTGGTTTGCCTGGGGGACCCAAAGAGGTCTTTAGTTGATTTGATAAACACTCTGGAAGACTTTAGGAAGCTATCTGTTTATAAAGTCAATATCTCAAAAACACATGTGATCGTACTTAACTATACAGAATATATCTGACCAGGGACTTCTTGGGGCTCTTCCAGGCAAACTATGACCCAGTATCTTCAAAGATAAAAGAGGAACTACGCAGATGGATCCTATTTACCTTCTTGAGCTTTAGCTCTAGGATAAGTGCAATAAAAACAAGAGATGCACCGATCGGTTTTGATCGGAGCTCACAAAAAATGTCAGAGCAGGCCGATCAGATGACATTTACTACAATCCGCCGACAGGGCATTTATTCTCAGCCTCCTAAGGGGAGCACTAATACAAACTTACTGCCGGAATGTGAATGAGCAGCAGAAGAATAACTTAGTGTCCACACTAAAAATGGCATCGCCAGTGTGGGAGTTTTACAATGTGTCCGAAAAGGACAACAAATTTGCCGTTTGCAAGGTGTGTGCCAAGGAGATACCTCAAGGAGGAATGCAACAAAAGAATTTCTATACAACAAACATGATAAGACATTTGAAAGTTTCTCATATAAACCTATAACCTATAGCAACGCCACTAACTCAGCTGACTAACGGATACTTACAAACGACAGCAGCCCTACAGCAGCAACAGCAAGAAAAAGAAAGAACTAAATCGTAAAGTAATGGATTTTTTTTTGCCTTGCTCATCAACCGCTTTTCGTTGTAGAAGACATCGGGTTCAAACGCCTCGTCAACTGCTTGGATCCACGTTACACGCTGCCAAGTCGTAAACATTTCATTGATCAATGCCTGCCGGAGCTGAACCTAAGTATCTCCAGTCACATCCGAAGCCTTATGTAGGACGACAAAATCAGGTCAGTTGGCTTCACAACTGACATTTGGAGTTCTAGTGTGAGTCCCACGTTGATGCTGAGTTTAACCGCGCAGTTTATTGATGAAAAGTTTGCGCTGAAAAGAGTTGTGCTCCACTCACAAGAGTTACCTGGATCACACACGGCAGATGCCATCGCAAAAGCTTTCACAGACATGTTCCAAATAACACATTCTATATAAAGGCCAAATGGAAGAGAGAGTCACACATTAGCATTTCTGTGGAATAGTGGGAAAGCATCTGGGCCTAACATATGCTTTTTTTTTCTTTTTTTTTCTAAACTTTATGTCAAACTGGATGGATGTACCTTGGTGTCGATTTGAACAGTTCAGTCAGTCTGGTGTTTTGCGGGAGAGGGGGGCTGAGTAGTACTTCTCAAACTTAATCTTGCCCAGTTCATCAGGCGGTGAATGTCATCTATGTATATCCAGCAATAAAGTGAGAAATACATGTAAATAAATTCTCCCCATTATGGATTAGTTCTGACTTTGCTAATATAGTGAAATGGTTGCCGATTACACTTGGCCTTCAGCCAGTGGCAGCGCTCATGGCATATTAGCAGCTGCTGTAAGTAGGGCAGGTTAAACTGAATTCTGGCTCACTCAGTCCTGGAGACAAAGGCCTTGTCCACATGTAGCAGGTATCTCCCAAAAGGAAGATATTTTTCTCCGATTTGGCCTGTCATCCACACCAAAATGTTTTTGGCATTTTGGGGGTTACTGTTAAGGGGTTAAGAGACGAAGGATAGAAATTCATGGCTGTTTAGAATAGAAAGGGTAGGGTGATTGGGGTGTGCTTGTATGTGCAAAGAGTTTAAGGATCTTATTATGTGGTGTGTGTTTTTAAATTAATGAGCCACCTGAGGAAGAAAAGGTGACTCTGTCCCTTCCTGTATGCCTGTATTGACTGACCATTCCAACCTTTGGTCCAGAACCACCTCCAGGTACTTGTAGGTCTTCACATTCTCCATTTCCTCTCCACCAATACAGAATTTATTATGCATAAATAATATTTATTGTGTTATTTTGTGTTGCTGGTTGTACGAGAAGTGCTTTATAAAAAAAAGGTTTGATTTGATTAGCAAAGTTCAGGTCTGGAAAAGTAACATTACTTTTCTTCCGAACACATAAAACTGTGACATCTAAGCCAACATCTGCCCGTTCCAGCTGCTGCATCATGAGCCCATCACACCATACAAACAGAACATGGTGTGTGACAGTTTAGAGCAGCGTAGATAAAGATGAGATAAGCATGGAAATGAACACATACCAGATACTGCTGGTCTGGATCATCAGAATGGAATAGGTGGATGAAACGACCCACAAGGCTCTGCTCCTCTGCAAAGTCCTCTGGGTCTGGATCATCAGCTGGCTGGTCCGGTTGATCCTGGATTAGTGTGGACACTAAGCTCAAGATGGCGTCAACCTGTAGAATCCCAAATTTTTCTCAATGTCAGCAAACAACATGAAAAACAAGCAAACAGATAGTCTGTGTGTTACTGAAGTCCAACCTGCTCCTGAGCCACGATGGTGGTGTTGAACTCCAGCGTGTTGCTCAGGACGTAGCAGCTCATGCTCTTACGGGACTCGTAGTCAAAGTATTCAAAAAGTGGAGGGAAGTGTTTGAGCTGAAGCACCATCAGGATGCTGTTGTAGGAATCCACAGGGATCTTCAGAAGACGGGTCAGCTCCTTGGACACAGCGCTGCTGGTTGCTATGCTGCAGGCGGGGAACACAGTGTTAAAAAGGGTCACCCAACATGCCAATCATGCACTCATGAGTGGATGTGTGGTGTTTTTTATATCCAGATGTTTTCATTCAGGCTCTGCAACCTTATCAGGACCTTCTAGTACTGGGTCGTCCTCTTCATCATGACTTTAGAGTACAGACTTGTCTTCTTAATCAGGACCTTCTCATACCTGGTTTATTAAAAAAAAAATAATAATAATAAACCAGGTAAAAAAAATAAAAAATGCTGCCAAGTGATTGGCTGGTCAGAAAAAAGTGTAACCAAGAAGTTAGACCCAATAAATGAATAAAATTAAATCAAATGAATGAAAATTAATTCAGTTTAATTTATTAAATTCAATACTTTCATAAATTAATTAGACTGAAACTTAAATTTATTTGAATTTATTAAATGTATATAATTAAATGTATTAATCTATTTTATCCATTCATCATTCAGAAGGGGTCCTCTCACACCCTTAATTCCAGGGTTTTTCCGGGAGGGCGGTTCAGGCGGGGTAAGCTGCCCAGTGATCCTGGGTCTGGGCTGGACTGGCTGAGGGGCGAACTCAGCTGGCTCTGGGAGTTGCTGGGTCGGCTAGGTCTGGGGAATGGGGGGGGGGGCGGCTGGAGGTGGTGGCCGGTAGTTGTGGGGGCCGTGATCGGGGCCTTGATGGTCTCTGCCCCCGCAGGGGCGTCCCGCACGGGACATGTTGGGAAAGAAAGATGAGGGTGTGCTGGAGCGAATGGATTGAGTTGCGGATGGAATGTGAGAGAATAGAGGTGGGGAGAAGGTGTGTATGTGTAGAGAGGAGGTGGGGTGGGGGAGTGTGCAAAGGGGTGTGAATGAATAAAGGGGGAGTATGCAAGTGGGGTGTAGAGGTGGAGGGACGGGGTGGGAGGTGTTGGGACGTATAGGGGGTAGTGTATGAATGAAGACGGAAAGGTGAGTTGGGGTGCGTGTGGGTAGGGAGGGGGTGGGTGATTTGAAGAGTGGTGGGGATGTTTATGGGATGGGGTGTGTGTGCGGATAAATAAGGGAGTGTGTGAACTGGGGACGAGAAGGGGGTCGCGTGTCGAGGTGTGTAGAGAGGGAGCTCGTGAGGGGAGTTGTGTTATGCTGTATGTATGTGCGCATCGGGGAGTATGTGAGCGGGGGCAGGGGAGTAGGGGGGTGTGACATGGAGCATGTGGGTATGTGTCGGGAGGGAGTACGTGCTTGTGAGTGAGTTGGTACGTGTGTGTGGGAATTAGGGCTGGGCGATATGACCTTTTAGTAATATCCCGATATTTTTATGCCATGTCACGATATACAATATATATCTCGATATTTACCTTGAATGAATGCTTTGGTGCATACAATCACATCAGTAAGATGATTGTGTGTCTCCATTAAAACACAATTGTTCATACTGCATTAAGATATGCTGATTTTAAACATTTATGCCAAAAGGATGAAATTGTAACGAAGCAAACTGATCAAAACCGTATTTATTGAACAGTTAAAGCAGTGGCAGAAACATGTCATTTTAAAAGAAAATAAAGTGACTTTGCATGATGTAATAAATGCAACGTATGAAAATAGGTGCTCTGGGGGGACTTTTCAAATGATGAACTATTATAAGGCTTTGCTTTATGGATACGTTTTTGAGTTGTCGTGTATTTCTTTTTATTGCAGAGTTTAGCGTAGAAATCAGTCTTATAATCCAGGCAGAATGTCCTCGTATCGTCTCCAATAAACGGCTTCAGCCAGCTTTTAATTCAGGGTTTGATTCCCACTCCTTTCTGTACTTTCTAGAGACATGACGAGCTAGATAAATATGCTTGTGTCACACACACAGTGGATGAGGTGAGTAAATGACAGAGGCTGTGAATGTAATCAAATATGATTTATTTTTGCGTGACGTGAAAAACTTTGTAATTTACGTCCCACTCTGTAATCCAGAGCGGGATCAGTGGTGGATTTGGCTGTTCATTGTGACTGTAGGTGGAGTGGTGCAGGTGTCCTCTCTGCTCCTCTGACTGGCTGCAGCTGCAGCCGGAGCGACTGAGTGCTTTAGGACGGGGAGAGACTCTCCTTCTGACAATAACTTTACAATATGTGCTTTAAAGTCAGTTGCCAAAACACCAGGAAAGTCTCCAATAACTCCAGTAAAAGCCGCTAGATTTGTCGCTCGTCGCTTTTCACAAAAAAAAGTTGCCAGATTTAGCGAGTAAGTGGCTCCACGCTGACGTAGCATGTAGCTCACGTTATGTACGTAACTAGGTGCGCTTGCTTTAACTCTCTGTGCAAAGTGGTGCAGAGTCAAGGAGGAGGGAGGAAACCCCGCCCACAGCTAAAAACAGCTGCGTGACAACAGGATACTTGAATATGACGAATATTAGGCATTTTCTATATCGCACAGGGGACTAGCCACGATATCTCCAGTATATTCGATATATCGCCCAGCCCTAGTGGGAATATGTGTGTGGGTGGCTGTGTATGCCTGTGTGTGTGCCCGGGGAGCGCGGCTGGTGCACTGGGGTGTGGCCTGACTGCCACTCGGCGGCGATCCGGGGATCCTGGCTGGGCCCTCTGCCCTCGGCGGTGGGGGGTTGCCTTTGGGCTCTTGGGGCCTGCGCTCTGTCTGCCCTGGGCGGCCGGTGCCCGGCAGGGCCGGTTCTTGCCGGTCTGGGCCTGCTGGGGCCCGTTCCCCCTGACTGTAGGGGACCACAGCTGGGGCTCCCCTCTGATGCCTCCTGGTTGGGGTGGTTGGATCCAGTGCTGCCGGCTACCTGAGTCTCGGGGTCTTCCTGGCCTTCCTCTTGCCTTTATGTGGGTGGGGTCACATTGACATGATCACTCTTCTCCGAGCACGTTCCACTCTGTATGTTCTGCATGTGACACAGTCACTGAGTCATCTGCAGGTTTATTCACTAACAGCAGCTAGTTTTCTTTGTCTCCCATTATTATTTAATCCGACAGTTTTTGGTGCTCCTGTCACTTGATAGCTTAGTTCTCCACAAGGGGTGCATGACTCTAAGATTGGCCTGTTTGTGTATGTGTGTGTGAATGCGTATGTACATGCGTTTATATAGATGAATATGTATGGGTATACACATGTTCATGCAAATGTCTTTTTTTTTTCTTTTCCTTCTTTCTCTTTCTTTTCCTCTCACTCTATGAGGTGTTTTCTTTCTCTTTCCATTTGTCTTTCTGTTTCTCTTCTATCTTCTCCAGTCTGGTCCAGCAGTAGAAACAATATAATTACAATTATACAAAATAAATAGAGAAATAAAAAAAGAATCCAGAAAATCAAGGGGATCATCATACCAGTAATGCTCCCCTTGGCAAAGTAAATTTGCTCAGCAGAACACAGCATCCAGACCATCATTCTGCTGCTTAAATGCTGGACAAGTCACAAAAAAATAAAATAAAATAAAAATAAATATTTTATTTATATTGATAATTAATTATAAAAATATTTTGAATAGTGAAGTGGATGCAAGTTTATTTGTTGAATGTACTTGATATGTATTAAAAAGAAGAGAGAGAGACAGACAGAGAGAGACTGCGACAACACTAATCAACAGAACTGGTTCTACCAGGTCCGCTGCAGTGCGTTTCTGAAGTATCCCATCGCCGTCGCTTTCCACTTCTGAAATTACTGTATATCAATTTAAAGCAGAGTGGATTTGGTGGATTTTGCCAGTAAATATTACATGTCCATTTTGGATGTATTTTATTCTGAAACCGTTCGGTGAAACATAGTTTCACTTAATATATGAGTGAAACTATATATATTAAGTTAACATGTCATGAATTTCTGAAATGAAATTGTTGTGATGCGTAACGTCAGATTGCCTGCTAACAAAACAGATGAACTCAAGGTGCTAACAAGGTCTCAGAAAGAATACAGAGTGCAATATTACGTGCTTTACCAGTCACCTGAAAAAGCTGCTGAACATCAAAAAGAAAGCCTTCAGGGATGGAGACAGGGAGTTATTGAGGGCAACACAAAAACAACTTAGAACACAAACTAAGAAGTGCAAGGAGGACTACAGGAAGAAGTTAGAAAGTCAGCTCCAGCAGAATAACGTGAGGGATGTATGGTCTGGAATGAAGAATTCAATTCAATTCAACTTTATTTATATAGCGTCAAATCACGGCAATGCCATCTCAAGACGCTTTACAGACAGAGGGGAAAACATAATGAAGATCACTGGCTTCAAGTTAAAGGGGGACCAGCCTGATGGAGGTCTGGACAGAGCTAATGAGCTGAACATATTCTTCAACAGGTTCAGTTCACCCCCTACCTCCAGCCCAACAGACCACACACCCTCCATAAGCCCACTGCTTTCCTGTCACGCCTCCAATCTGTCACCCTGCAGCTCAGTCATGGACCAGAACACAGCTTCATCTCCCTCCACATCAGGACATCCTGAGACCTCCACCTTGTTTGTCTCCTGCAATCAGGTTATGAAGCAACTTGAGAAACTGAACCAGAACAAGGCTGCAGGTCCAGATGGTGTCAGTCCCAGAGTTCTCAAGACCTGCTCAGAACAACTATGTCCGATTCTCCAGCACCTTTTCAACACCAGTCTGAGACAAAATAGAGTCCCAGTGCTGTGGAAAACCTCCTGCCTTGTTCCAGTGTCTAAAAAAACGCAACCAGCTGAACCAAGTGACTACAGACCAGCTGCCCTGACATCTCACATCATGAAAGTCCTGGAGAGACTCTTACTGGCTCACCTCAACAAGCAAGTAAACACCTTTCAGGACCCATTCCAGTTTGCATATCGTAATGGACTTGGGGTTGAAGATGCCATCATATACCTGCTCCAGAGAGCACACGCTCATCTGGACCATTCAGGCAGCACTCTGAGGGTCATGTTCTTTCATTTCTCAAGTGCTTTTAATACCATTCAGCCTGCTTTGTTATGTGAGAAGCTCCATAAATTCCAGGTGGATACCTCCACAACCACCTGGATCTATGACTATCTCACAAACAGACCCCAGTTTGTGAGACTGAAAGGTTGTGTGTCTGAGATGGAGGTCAGCAGCACTGGTGCACCACAAGGAACTGTACTCTGGCCATTCCTCTTCACTCTGTACACCTCAGACTTCCAGTACAACTCTGAGTCCTGTCATCTGCAGAAATACTCTGATGACTCTGCAGTTGTGGGGTGTATCAGGGATGGACAAGAAGCAGAGTACAGAGAACTGGTCAGTCAGTTTGTTAAATGGTGCGGTGACAATCATCTCATATTAAATAGCAGCAAAACAAAAGAGATGATTGTTGACTTCAGGAGGAAGAAGAATAAACAAAGCACTGTTTCCATCCTGGGAGAGGAGGTGGAGGTGGTGGAGGAATACAAGTATCTTGGAGTTCAGCTGGACAACAAACTGGACTGGAAATGCAACACTGACTACATCTACAAGAAAGGTCAGAGCAGACTGTACTTCTTAAGGAAGCTGAGATGGTTTAACGTCTGCACCAAGATGTTGCATATCTTCTATAAGTCTGTTGTGGAGAGTGCAGTCAGCTTTGCAGCATCTGCTGGGGTAGTAGCATCAGAACCAGACACAACTGGTCAAGGTGCTTTTGTGCTGAGAGGAACTCTGGAGCCACTGATTGTCCAAAGAAGAATGCTGCACAAGCTGATGAAGATGATGGAGGATTCTTCACACCCTCTCCACAACACAGTGATGAAACAACAAAGTGTGTTCAGTGAAAGACAGAAGATCATTCCTGCCAGCAGCCTCCGAAGCAAGACTTCCTCTAATTAACAACAATTATCTACTACAATATTGAATTTTCCTTTGGGATTAATAAAGTATTTTTCAATTAACTTAATTCAATTTTAAAAAGGCCTACACCAACTATGGCACCACACAGACGCTCCACTCTGAACCTCTGCTGGTAAAATATGGTACCGGAGTGAAAGCTCGGCGCACCAGCTGCGCAGCGCCTCCACAATGCTTCCACATGTTGTGACACTAACCCTTTGTTAAATCAGTGTGTTGTGACTCTACATGTGTGTGTGTGTGACACTGTGACCCTTTGTCAGGTTGACTTACTGCTCCAGATTGAGCTTGTTAAAGATCTCCACCGTGCTCTCCAGGACCTTGTCTACGTAGTCCACGCGATCAGGGTAACACTTCATGGCCAAATTTATAAGAGAGACTTGAAGAGAGACCACGTCCTCTGATGGCATGTCCTGGCGGGACTGAGGGAGGACAAAGAATGCTGTTGAGCAGTAAATCGTCCTGAGAGAGGAAAGTAAACCGGTGCACTCACCTGAATGACAGTGGCCACCTGCTGAGAGAAGATGTCAAACAACTTTATCTCAGGTGGAATACCTGGACCATCTTCTCGATGAGCAAACAGAGCAAGCCTGGAAAAACAAGACATCTTTAACAGCGTTCCTGTTAAAAGGGAGTTTTCCTTTCCACTGTCGCCTCATGCAAGCTCGGGCCGAGAGACTGGATTGAAGTCAAGATTTGATGCAATCTGTTGGTTTTTCTTAGCTACACTATTTATAATGAATTGGCTTGAAATGATGTGTCTTTGAAGTGCTCTGAGATGACATTGTTGTGAAATGGCGCTTCACAAATAAAGCGGAATTGAATCTTTACAAACATCTTACGTCCAGACATCTCACTTAGCTCTGACCCTGCCTCTGTGAGGGCAAACCAAGCTTACTAGGCCTGTCACAGTAATAAATGTTGCCATGCGATTGTCTCAGAAATTATTGCGACAGTGGAGAATATTGCGCTAAGCGATTATTGCTGTCATTTTGAGACCATTTTCAACTAAAGTAACAATAATGCCATAATAATGCAAGCACACCCTTTCAAAAGATCAACACTTAAAGTTGTGGAATTGCTGTTTGTAACATGTATGTTTATCCAGGTAATTCTTACTGGCTGTCAAATGCTTGCAACATTTTTCAAAATGTCGCCTTTTTAACTATATTAAAAGGGCAGCATCGCTTGAGCAACCACGCTGTCTGAGGGCACACCATGTTGCACTGTCCTGTAGGTAGTTAATCTGTCAGTTAAACACCTCAGTGATCGTGAGCTGTCGGGAAGATGGAGCTAGCTAAGATGGAGCTGTTTGTTAAGGTCTTTATTTTCCAGCTGGGAAAGCCGCTGTTGATAATTGGTTTTTAAGTGCAGATGGAAGTTTGTTGTATTGCCGTGTTAACATTGTCAAAACAAATGCAGCAAAGAGAAAAGAAAGAAATGAAAATTATTGCGTCTGGCAAACTTATCACACACATTTTTTTAAATTGTGCAATCAATTGACTCATTGCTTATTGCAACAGGCCTACAGGCTACAACAGGTAAATGTGTGTTTTTTGGTTGGTGGTGGTTGGTGATGAGGGGGGGGGCAGTGGTGGTAGAGTCGCTTGTGGAGATGGGACATTTCACATTGACACTCCAAAGCCTGTTTCACTTAGTCTAAACAGACTGGTTGGAACAACTGTGTTGAGGCTTCAGTTAAATATCTGTGATCATGTGACCAAAGTCATTGGAGGTCTCATTCATCCAGGATTACATCATTGATTGTAATCACTGGTACCTTTCATTCATTTGAATCCTGTAGCTTGGAGAGAACAATACTGATAGAGAATGCAAATAAAACAATTCCAACGGGAACATTTTGACTTTGTGTCACCCATAAACGTAGGCATATCTAATCTGCTAACTGTATGTCCACAACCGTTGTGAGGAGTAAATGGTTGCAGAAAACGAGTAAATGGTATGTCTGGCTGCAACTAACGATTATTTTAAGAGTCGATCAATCTGTAAATTGTTTTTTCGATTAGTCACAATTATTTCTGTCACACCCACTATATGCGCTTCCAATTGATGCAGCTTTTTTTTTTTTTTTTTTTTTTTTTTTTTAAACAAGCTCCAGTATGTTTTACTCCACTCTTCACTTGCATCATGATTATCACCCAGATTTCCAGTCGATCACGCCATAAGGTCCTTTGGTAAAGTAAAATGACTCCTGAACCAGTTGAATATCAAATATAAGCGTAACAGCTTACTACAAATTTTAAAACAAATAAACATACTTATAATGTCACATCCAAACTACAGAATTTGCCTCAAAAAGAAAAAATAAATAAAATATTTTAATTGTACAATCGTGTCGGTTTATTTTCTCCTCGTTTCATAATCCAGGAAATTTCTGGGAAAATAAGAATCTGGGAAGGTTGACCCCTGACCCCTTAAAAACCGGGAGTCTCCCGCAGAAAACGGGATACTTGACAGGTATGACAAAACTACGTAACTACTCGATAATTCTAACTTACCCATCAGGAATGCTAGCAGAAACCATGACTCCAGGGTGCTTTCTCTTCACATGCATAACTGTTGTCCTGCCGTGGTACGTCAACTCTGCGTGGCAGACTACACATTTCACCTTTTTGGACAGGTTGTTTAGCTGGAAAAACTCCCAAACATTTGATGCACGAGGTCTAAAGCTGTTTTCACTCGACTGTTTAGGTTGCGCCGCCATCAGTCTTGAGTTGTTCTTTGTTAGTTAAGAAGACGGTGCACAAAATGACAATACTGCCCCCCGCACTTCCTGTGGCATCAAGTCATTTACTTGATGTTTACAGTTCTTTTACGGTCTAAAAAGCCGTCGCGTTAAGTTGCCTGGCGCAGCGTTTTAACAGCAAAGCCGTTACGGGCGTTAATAGCACGACGCGTCGACAATGAAATTTGGCGTCAATGAATTTTTATTGTCGACGAATCGTTGCAGTCCTAATGGTATGATATAAAACAGAGAATAATTAAGTAGTTTCAAACAAACATGGCTTTTTAGTCCACCAGGACTTTAATAAGCGACAGGACAACTTTTATCATCATACTGAGATTTAAAAATGTAACATCACATTCAGAAAGAAGAGATGACTGTTTAAGATTGAACTTGTGGATTTTATGTTGGAAGTATAAGAAATTAAAATGGGGGAAATGTTTGGAAGTTTGAGGCTGCTGTAACTGCAGCTGACCACTAGATGTCACCATTATGGTGGTTCCTGAGGACTGGTCCCAAGGGCCAGTACCAAGTCTGGATAAATGGGTTACGTCGGGAAGGCATTGGCATAAAGCATGCCCATTCACTCATGCAGTGATTCACCGTGGTGACTCTGCAGGGCTTTGTCTGGGATCTTGTTCAGAATTTTACTGTGCTGCATTGAAGAGCAAATGACGTGGTCCTCTTTGTTTCATTGGGCTGGGACCTTCAATTCCCACAGCAGACTGAAGCAGCTGGGAAAGGGTGATGCGTCCCTTCCAGGTTGGGAATGTGGAGGAATTCCGATCTCTTGGGGTCTTGTCCGAGAGCGAGACAAATGGAGCAAGAGATTGCATGGTGGATCGGTGCAGCATCAGTGATGATGAGGGTTCTGCATCACTCTGTCGTGGGGTTGCTCAGAGCAGAGCTGCTGCACCTTTGCATGAGCATTTAATCCATGGCTGGGCAACTCTGGTCTTCAATGGCTGCAGAGTTTGATGTCATGCTCTGCACAAGTTTTTTAATTAAGTCTGATGTCTGTTGCAGCAAGGAAATTCCCAACACTTGCAGGACTGTGGCCCTCAGTGACCCCTGATCTAATCAGTCTACAGGGAAGACAAGTGTCCATGTTGTTCTCCACATGGAATTTTTCCCTAACTGATCCAGAGTATGTACAGTCAACACTCTGAGCTGCACTCAGTTACGTGGGGACTCGGTAAATTCTAGTTTATATGGGAGCAGATAGATGTAGCCAGCCAAGCAGGCGACAGAAGGACATACCTGTCAATCAGGGCAATTATGATGTTCTTTACATTGACATGCTGATGCAGTTCAGCACAGGAACGCAGGAAGGGGTTCAGGGTCTGAAGGTGGAACTCATCTGGGAAAACCTGGAAAACAAAATTGTCTCAGTTCAGTGCAAACATGGAATCCTCTGAGTTCAAGATGATGATTGACAGAGACGCAGCATAATACGCAACACTATGAGATTCAGCAGACATCTGAGAAGCTGAACTTTTAGTTTGTAATCACACATGATGCAGCTTATCATGCATGATGCAGGTTATCGTGTGTACATAGCTATGGGATGAACTTTGTCCCACTATGGAGTGAATCTGAGTTATTTATATTTGAATGTGAATTTTAACATTTGAATCTGAATATGCCATCCATCCATCCATCCATCTTCTGCCGCTTATCCGGGGTCGGGTCGCGGGGGCAGCAGCCTAAGCAGGGAAGCCCAGACTTCCCTCTCCCCAGCCACATTTGCCAACTCTGCGGGGGGGATCCCGAGGCGTTCCCAGGCCAGCCGAGAGATGTAATCCCTCCAGCGTGTCCTGGGTCTTCCCCGGGGTCTCCTCCCAGAGGGACTTGCCTGGAACACCTCACCAGGGAGGCGTCCAGGAGGCATCCTGACCAGATGCCCGAGCCACCTCAACTGGTTCCTCTCGATGCGAAGGAGCAGCGGCTCTACTCTGAGCCCCTCCTGGATGACTGAGCTCCTCACCCTATCTCTAAGGGAGAGCCCGGCCACCCTGCGGAGGAAACTCATTTCAGCCGCCTGTATACGAGATCTCGTTCTTTCGGTCACGACCCACAGCTCATGACCATAGGTGAGGGTAGGAACGTAGATCGACTGATAAATCGAGAGCTTCGCCTTCTGGCTCAGCTCCTTCTTCACCACGACAGACCAGCGCAGAGCCCGCATTACTGCAGACGCCGCACCGATCCGTCTGTCGATCTCACGCTCCATCCTTCCCTCACTCGTGAACAAGACCCCGAGATATTTAAACTCCTCCACTTGAGGCAGGACCTGACTCCCGACCCGGAGAGGGCAATCCACCCTATTCCGGCTGAGGACCATGGTCTCAGATTTTGAGGTGCTGATTCTCATCCCAGCCGCTTCACACTCGGCCGCGAATCGCTCAAGTGAGAGCTGGAGATCACGACCAGATGAAGCCAACAGGACCACGTCATCCGCAAAAAGCAGGGACCCAATCCTGAGGCCACCAAGTCGGATCCCCTCAACCCCTCGGCTACGCCTAGAAATTCTGTCCATATAAGTTATGAACAGAATCGGTGATAAAGGGCAGCCTTGGCGGAGTCCAACCCTCACCGGAAACTAATCCGACTTACTACCGGCAATGCGGACCAAGCTCTGACACCTGTCGTACAGGGACCAGACAGCTCGTACAAGGGGGTCCGGTACCCCATACTCCCGGAGTACCCCCCACAGGAGCCCCCGGGGGACACGGTCGAATGCCTTCTCCAGGTCCACAAAGCACATGTAGACTGGTTGGGCAAACTCCCATGCCCCCCCCAGGACCCCAGAGAGGGTATAGAGCTGGTCCACTGTTCCGCGACCAGGACGAAAACCACACTGCTCCTCCTCAATCTGGGATTCGACTATCCGGCGGACCCTCCTCTCCAGGACCCCTGAATAGACCTTACCAGGGAGGCTGAGGAGTGTGATTCCCCTGTAATTGGAACACACCCTCCGGTCCCCCTTCTTAAAAAGGGGGACCACCACCCCAGTCTGCCAATCCAGCGGTACTGCCCCCGATGTCCACGCGATGCTGCAGAGGCGTGTCAGCCAGGACAGCCCCATAGCATCCAGAGCCTTAAGGAACTCCGGGCGGATCTCATCCACCCCCGGGGCCTTGCCGCCAAGGAGCTTTTTGACCACCTCAGCGACTTCAGCCCCAGAGATAGGAGAGTCCACCCCTGAGTCCACCAGCTCTGCTCCCTCATGGGAAGACGTGTTGGTAGGATTGAGGAGGTCTTCGAAGTATTCCCTCCACCGACCCACAACGTCCCGAGTTGAGGTCAGCAGCACCCCATCTCCACTGTACACAGTATTGATGGAGCACTGCTTCCCCCCCCTGAGCCGCCGGATGGTGGACCAGAATCTCCTCGAAGCCGTCCGGAAGTCTTTCTCCATGGCCTCACCGAACTCCTCCCATGCCCGAGTTTTTGCCTCGGCAACGGCCGAAGCCGCATGCCGCTTAGCCCGTCGGTACCCATCAGCTGCCTCCAGAGTCCCACAGGCCAAGAAGGCCCGATAGGACTCCTCCTTCAGCTTGACGGCATCCCTCACCGCTGGTGTCCACCAACGAGTCCTGGGATTACCGCCACGACAGGCACCAACGACCTTGCAGCCACAGCTCCGGCTGGCCGCCTCAGCAATAGAGGCACGGAACACAGCCCATTCGGACTCAATGTCCCCCGCCTCACCCGGGACATGTTCGAAGCTCTGCTGAAGGTGGGAGTTGAAGCTCGCTCTGACAGGGGACTCAGCCAGACGTTCCCAGCAGACCCTCACAACACGTTTGGGCCTGCCAGCTCTGACCGGCTTCCTCCCCCACCATCTGAGCCAACTCACCACCAGGTGGTGATCAGTTGACAGCTCCGCCCCCCTCTTCACCCGAGTGTCCAAGGCATGTGGCCGCAGGTCCGACGATACGACTACAAAGTCGATCATCATGAACTGCGGCCCAGGGAATCCTGATGCCAGGTGTACATATGGACACTCTTATGCTGGAACATGGTGTTCGTTATAGACAATCCATGACGAGCACAGAAGTCCAATAACAAAACACCATTTGGGTTCAGAGGGGGGGGGACCATGCCTCCCAATCACTCCCCTCCAGGTCTCATTGTCATTGCCCACGTGAGCATTGAAGTCCCCCAGCAGAACAATGGAGTCCCCAGAAGGAGCACCCTCCAGCACTCCCTCCAAGGACCCCAGAAAGGGTGGGTACTCTGAACTGCTGTTCGGTGCATAAGCACAGACAACAGTCAGGACCCGTCCCCCCACCCGGAGGCGGAGGGAAACTACCCTTTCATCCACCGGGGTAAACCCCAACGTGCAGGCACCAAGCTGGGGGCTGATGAGAATGCCCACACCAGCTCGGCGCCTCTCACCATGAGCAACTCCAGAGTGGAAGAAGGTCCAGCCCCTCTCGAGGGTACTGGTTCCAGAGCCCAAGCCATGCGTCGAGGTGAGTCCAACTATATCTAGTCGGAACCGCTCAACCTCGCGCACCAGCTCAGGCTCCTTCCCCACCAGAGAGGTGACGTTCCACGTCCCTAGAGCCAGCTTCTGCAGCCGGGGATCGGACCGCCAGGGTCCCCGCCCCTTGCTGCCGCCCAGCTCACATTGCACCCGACCCCTACGGCTCCTCCCGCAGATGGTGAGCCCACGGGAATATGCTTGTTTGAATAATTGCTTTTAAAAAAATCATTTTGAAAAACTTTTTTAAATTGATTTTTTTTTAATGCGTATTGCAGTAAAATTGAAACTTTTGCATTTGAAACATGTTTTCCCTATTCATTTTCAGTTCTCCCCATTCAAACTCATATCTAAAAATCAAATTCAGATATGAAATGCAAACTTTGTGCCACACATCCGGGACCTGACATGAGGCAAAACTAGTTAATCGCAGATGGTGTAGCCTAATCTCAGTTTGAGAGGCTGAGATCTAAAAGCAGCGAACATCAAATGCTCTTTTTGCTTCGGTAACATTGGTAATATAAGGCGGCTTTCCTTTTTTTTTTTTTTTTTTTTTTTTGCCTCGGGTGTTAATCGATTTTCATTTGAATGATGAGCAATGAATAGATATGTACCTATCTATGTATCTATAACAGTATTTGCTGTTCTGCATCAGCCGATGTTAAACGATCAAGCCGGTAGAAACAGGTCAGCTTGGCACTCGCTTTCAGCAATCGTCTCATTTATTGACAATCAAGCTATTTTATGTCCTATTAAGTCTCTACTGTACTGACCAGCTACAGAGGCAATGGCTCGGTTCACTCTATTTGTTTGACGCGCTGTCACTTTTACAAATGGTGCAGATAGGTTACATGTATTTCTTACTTTATTAGTGAACATACATAGATGACATTCACCGCCTGATAAACTGGGCAAGATTAAGTTTCAGAAGTACTGTAACCATATGTGATGTAGCCTATAAACTGGTCAACAAACATTACAGCTACCCAGCCCTCCTCTCCCGCAAAATGCCAGACTGGCTGACAAGGCCTGAACTGTTCAAACCGACACCAAGCTACATCCATGTGATCCTACTCCACATCACCATGGCAACCACATAACACAAACCATCTAGTCAGTGATAATTACCCCCCTAAACAATATTTATAGCTCTTACAGCCGCTGCCTGCATACCTTCACATACCAGCAGAGGTGCAACCTTGAGGGAAAAAAAATACTTAAAACAAGCAGTCATATTTTTGGGAATTGAGTATTGAATATACGATATTGAATGACCAACAAAAATGTACAAATTCTAAACTGAAACAGTTGTCTAAGCCACAGGTGTCAAACTCCAGTCCTCGAGGGCCGGTATCCTGCAGGTTTTTGTTGTCTCCATGCTCAAACACACCTGCCCAACATTCATAAATAGGTTGACAAGAAGCTGCTGGATCCATTTGATTTGAATCAGCTGTGTTGGTAGAAGGAAACAACAAAAACCTGCAGGATATCGGCCCTCGAGGCCTGGAGTTTGACACCCCTGGTCTAAGCAGTGAGACTGTGTTTGTCTGTCTGGTCTCAGCACAGGTCAGTTTATCCTTGTGTGACAATAAGCCGATACAAACAGAAGTTCACTGAGATGTTGATGCTGGAAAGGGCTCTCAATTTTCACATTTTAAAACTCATGTTAAACACACATTTAAAAGGCTGCTGCACTGTCTCAGCTTTGACCCATTAGTAATTCATTTTCTTTATATTGTTCTGAATTTGGAGTTGTGTTTGTTCCTCCTGCTTTAGTTGCAACGTATTTTAGTATTTCATTTAGGGCAGGGCGATATGGCCTAAAAAACAAAATTTTCGATTTTTTTTTAAACCCAATCTGATTTCCAATTTTAACCAACCTAATCAATTATTATTATTAGTTATCCATGGATTTGCTTACCATAGTCCCACACAGTAAAGACTTTAGAAAAAATGTGTACTGTGTTTACAGGGTTTTTTTTTTTTGGGGGGGGGGGGTTTCAACAAAACAAAACTTCTCGTTGTCTATTTTATGCTTAACAACCGTTGTCAAGCTACAACGCATTTGGCTATTTCACCTGTCAAAAGCCAGCGTTGTCATGGTGACGCTCGTGGAGGTATCCACCTGGAACTTATGGAGCTTCTCACATAACAAAGCAGGCTGAATGGTATTAAAAGCACTTGAGAAATGAAAGAACATGACCCTCAGAGTGCTGCCTGAATGGTCCAGATGAGAGTGTGCTCTCTGGAGCAGGTATATGATGGCATCTTCAACCCCAAGTCCATTACGATATGCAAACTGTAATGGGTCCTGAAAGGTGTTTACTTGCTTGTTGAGGTGAGCCAGTAAGAGTCTCTCCAGGACTTTCATGATGTGAGATGTCAGGGCAACTGGTCTGTAGTCACTTGGTTCAGCTGGTTGTGTTTTTTTAGACACTGGAACAAGGCAGGAGGTTTTCCACAGCACTGGGACTCTATTTTGTCTCAGACTGGTGTTGAAAAGGTGCTGGAGAATCGGACATAGTTGTTTTGAGCAGGTCTTGAGAACTCTGGGACTGACACCATCTGGACCTGCAGCCTTGTTCTGGTTCAGTTTCTCAAGTTGCTTCATAACCTGATTGCAGGAGACAAACAAGGTGGAGGTCTCAGGATGTCCTGATGTGGAGGGAGATGAAGCTGTGTTCTGGTCCATGACTGAGCTGCAGGGTGACAGATTGGAGGCGTGACAGGAAAGCAGTGGGCTTATGGAGGGTGTGTGGTCTGTTGGGCTGGAGGTAGGGGGTGAACTGAACCTGTTGAAGAATATGTTCAGCTCATTAGCTCTGTCCAGACCTCCATCAGGCTGGTCCCCCTTTAACTTGAAGCCAGTGATCTTCATTATGTTTTCCCCTCTGTCTGTAAAGCGTCTTGAGATGGCATTGCCGTGATTTGACGCTATATAAATAAAGTTGAATTGAATTGAATTCTTCATTCCAGACCACACATCCCTCACGTTATTCTGCTGGAGCTGACTTTCTAACTTCTTCCTGTAGTCCTCCTTGCACTTCTTAGTTTGGGTTTTAAGTTGTTTTTGTGTTGCCCTCAATAACTCCCTGTCTCCATCCCTGAAGGCTTTCTTTTTGATGTTCAGCAGCTTTTTCAGGTCACTGGTGATCCAGGGTTTGTTATTGGGGAAGCACCTCACTGTTCTTGTTGGGACGATGCTGTCCACACAGAAGTTTATGTAATCTGTCACACACTCAGTCATGGCGTTGATGTCGTCTCCATGAGGTTCACAGAGGACGTTCCAGTCTGTAGCCTCAAAGCCTCCTCTAAGAGCATCTTCAGCTTCAGCAGACCAGATTTTGATAGTCTTTGTGATGACTGGTTGCTGCTGAACGATGGGCTTGTAGGTGGAGGTGAGAAGAACCAGATTATGGTCAGATCTTCCTAAAGGAGGCAGGGCAGAACAACTGGATCCATTATTCATATTTGCATAAAATAAGTCCAACATCTTATTTTCTCTGGTGGAGCAGCTGACAAACTGCTGGAATGTTGGTAGAGTTGCAGAGAGGGAGATGTTGAAGTATCCGGAGACTGCCATGAATGAGTTTGGATGCTGTGTTTGTAGCCGAGCAACGACGGAGCTGATGATGATGATGAGCACTCGAACTCATGCGTAACGGCACTGGATCGCGACTGGAGCTGGTTGTGGTTCTGGAGCTCATCTGTAAGTGGGAAACATCTTGGAGAAGCAGTTGCTTGGTTTTGGTGGGAACTGACCCCCGATTCGGCTGTTTCGGAGTCCGACAGAGAGACCACTAAGGACACAAAGCTGAGCCAAACGAAGCTTAGCTTGACCCAAAACTAAGCTGTTATATGAATCTGGCTCCCTGACTGGCCTTGGCCAGGCTGGTTATTACGTCTCCTGGAATGTAATGCTGTCTGATGCTCAGTCCCCCTCCTAACCCCCATCCCTTCTCAGGCCTGTGGAACTTAAACTGAACTCAGCTCTGAAGGCCGCGTTTACATCAGATGGAACAGATGAACTGGGGAAAGTTCTCAGACTCACTCACTGAACGCACACACTCACACACACTCACTGTCACAGACACACTCTCCTATCTCTCACCGCCTTCTCCAGACTTCGCCCCTCCCTCCACTCACGGACGGCGAGTTGGATGGGCGTGCTGCTTGGCTGGCTGCAACCTCACTGGCTGTCTGGGAGACCCTACCCACTCTCCCTCCCATACTGTGTGTTGTCTATTGTCTGAACTTGTGTTTATGCTTTGAGGTGTGTTTTTTTGTGGCATCTTTATCCTTCCTCTTTAGGTGAAGTGTAGAGATACTTCTTTTATTTTTTTAACACCCACCCATCCTTCCTCATGTCATCTTGTCCTCATTTATAAGGCAGCGCCGGTTAAAAAACTGGCTGCAGGGCTGAAGTATCAGTCCATCCTGTAAACTTGTCAAATGTAAATGTCTGTATGTCTAACCTTGGAACCTTGAATTTCCCCTCGGGGATAAATAAAGGATCTTTGATTTGATTTCTCCTCTGTCTCACTCCCCCTCTGCATCCTCTTCTCTTTCTTTTCAACTTCATCGTGTTTTGATGTGTAGTTTCGCTGATAATCCTGATTTGGGAGAGTTTAATTAGTTGATCGCGATTGGAAACAAGTCTTTCGTTGCCATGGAGACTCATCATAACAAGTCTTGAGAGAGTCAAAAATATGCAGAAAAATCTCTCTTGCAGCACACCCTCCAAACCGGCATGAAATCCTCAGAAAAAAAGACCTAATTTGAGCTAATACCTATATTTATCAGACAGCGCAATTTAGAACGGAATGAAATAAACAAGGAAAGCCCTCTTATTATTATATTACAAATGTTTCAGAAGCATAAACAGCATTTGCCGTTTGCCGCTTTTGGAACTTTGTCTCTCAAACAGAGGTTAGGCTACACCATCTGCTATCAACTAGTTTTGCCTCAATCTAGGTCCCGGATGTGTGGCACCAAAGTTTGAATTTCAGATCTAAATTTGAATTTTACATCTGAATCTGGTGAGAACTGAAACTAAACTAGGAAAATGAATTAGGGAAAAAAGTTTAAATTTTACTTGAATACACATCTAAAAACAAAGATTCAATTTCAAATGCTCAGCAATAATTCAAACAGGCATTTTCAAATTCAAATGGAACAATTCATATTCAAATATAAAGAATTAAGATTCGCTCCCTAGTGGCACAAAGTTTATCCCATACATAGCAGACGTACATGTAGACTTACAGCACGTTTATTAGTACAGGCTCCACACGAGGAGGTGATGACTACGCATTTCAGCCAAAACAGATCATCTTCAACACTCTGATTCAGGACAGAAGCAGTCTACCTGGATGATGCACTCCATCAGATATTCCTGAGCCAAGGAGTCTCTGCAGTTCACCACCTGCTCCAGCACCCCAGGAAGAACGATCTGTGGAAAGAAGGCAGAAGGACAATTACCCGTTTGTAAACAACCATATCTGCCATCCCATCATCACTCACACACCTGCTTGTACTTGTCGACATTGACGCCCTCCAGTTGGCTGAGGCGAACCAGATTGGTGCCCACCAGGATCCGGAGCTCTTGGCGTTCCTTCTCTCTCTTCTCTCGGTCTCTGCTGTGACCCTGATGCTGCATTCGAACCCACAATTTGTTCATTTCAGCAAAATTCAGAAGGACAAAGTCGATGGAGTCGTTGATATCTCCAGTCATCTCCTCGGATCCCCTGTGGAGTTTATGGGATACTTTTAGAGTAAGGATGACCCGAAGAGGTCATTTTCAAGGTCAGATGGCAGGTAAAGTGTCTGGCTTTGGGCTGAAGTACTGAATACTGGTCCCAGACCTCTACATGGTCTGGGACTGTGATGTGGACAAGAAGGAACAAAATGTGACGCCTTACTCTGACTGCTCTCCATCATCTGGAAGTATGTTGCGAGTACACTGCAGCAGGTAATTTCTGAGAAACAGGCCCCTGAGTGGGTGCTGGACACCACGGCACATCTCTACCAGGTCTTTGAGAATGTCCTTACGAGACTGAGGGAAGGAACGAACGTAAACCACACCCACCGTAATCAGCAGGTAGCTGAGAAGAGAGAGAGAGCTATGGAATTACTGAGGACACAGCATTTAGATGACGAAGCTCAGACAGAGATATACTTACAGTCTGGGAATGATGTTGCCTGCATACTGGACCAGCTCATAAAGATCTGCCACTTTACGTCCCTTAGCAAACTCGTCGGTCAGATAAACCTCCAGATAGTGGAGTTCGTCAGAGATAGCCATGTCTGCAGACACTGTTAGGGAGCTGAATAACTCTATCGATATGATCGACAGACCAGTTTACACTGATCCAGACAACTACTAATCGTAACCCAGGAATACAGAAATACCACTTTAAATAAAATAAAACCCTAAATCCCTTCCTCTTTTTCTAACCCCTCATCATCATCAGTCCTCTTTATTCCTGCTCAGAAAGAGAGCAAGATATGACTCATCCATCCAGCCATCCATCCCTTTTCTGTTTATGAAGCATCGTGGTTTTTTACACAATTAGTTATACCACATCAGCATTCATACATCTCTGCTGTTGCTAGATAATTGGAGATTAAGTTGTGGTTGTCATCCTTTACAATTTTGTCAAATTATACACATTACCCACATGCCCCTGGGACTTTCAAGCCCTGATCAGGTTCTGGTTAATAAGGTTTGTTAATTGATCAGAAAGTGAAGGATACAGAGCTCGTAGTAGCTCTTTGGAGAAAGCATGGAGGTTCTCAGCTCTCCCAGCATGTTGGAAGCATGCTTTAGAGCATCCATCAGCTTGTTCTTGTCCTGCAGGACACAACAGTCAGCACATAATTCCAGGTAGAAAAACCATTCTGCAAGAATAAACTGCATGCAGAGTTACATGTGAGGCAGCTAATTTAGTTTTTATCTCAGTTTTCTACAGTTGTTAACGACTTAGTGGACAAGTGATCGCTGCATAAAAACATTATCTCCACAAGGTTGTCCTGACCTTTAATATGTTTAATCAGTAGCACAGCAAGAACAACCAACTGGATTATAAGTGGAGTGGAAAATAATTAGACTGTCGGCTGAAACTGATAGAGAAGCACAAAGATCGCAATCAGGACCATTAACCCACCAGGCATCGCTTCATTTGGAAGGACTGGACTTTGACAGCCTGCACGGCTTCATCAAGAAGCTTCTCCTGCTCATCCTGAGGAGACTGCTGAGTGGTTGGCTGCAACAAAACAATACAAACTAAGAAGTAACTCTTTCATTTACTTTATATTATTTTACCACATATGATCAAAACTTAAAAATAAAAAGATAGTATCCAGCTTTTTTTCCCCCCGCATACAGAGATTCCTCCTGATGTTCTGAAGATCCATAAAATGCAGTGGTTTCACCATCTGATATGTTGTTTTTTTTTTTTTCTTTTTCTTATTTTAAATCTTCTTCTGGGATAAAATATGACTTTAAGTAACTAAAATCCCTGTTCATGTGTTTAACTGTGAAATAACAGGAACTGTAGTTTTGTTTGATTTGAGGGTTGTTTGGTGTGGTTTGTTTTTTTTTTGGGTAACAAATGAATGAAAAAAAAAAGGCTTTTTAAAACTAAACACTGATTAATAAAGTGGAAAACATCGAGAAAAACCATTGATGATGTTCAGAACAGAACGATGAGAACGCATAAGAGCCGGTTCTTCTAAAAGAGTTGAATCTGAAAAGAACCGAGTCCAGTCGTTCTTGTACTGACGAAAATGGTGTTATTTGAAAAATCTGACCAGCGCTCATCTTGACAACCAATTCGAGATTACCAGGTTTTTTAATGGCTAAATAAACTAAATAACTCCTTGTACTGATTCTTCCCTTGCCGAGTTTATTTTTTTTCTATTAAAACTAGGAAACATTCTTCACACATCCGTGTGTGGTGTGAACTTTTCCATAACAAATATGCTTTGCGGCTGCACGGAAATGTGTGAAAAATGTGTTCTGATCTTACAGCTGTCTGGTCAGAGTAAAAAAAATGGACATGTTCTTGACTTTTTTTTAAGGTCAGACCAAAATGCAAAACATTCCCGGTGACAGCAGGATATGACACAGCTAGCTAAAGCTGGCCTTAGTTGTTACATATTTTTTAAACTGTTTTGATTCGGAAATCTTTAAAGTAATCATACATATGGTTACGGGAATAGTGGAAAATAAGATACCATCATTTGTAGTTTAAAGATATTTTGAAATAATCTGAAACATCACTAGAATGTTTCAATGTTGCTAAGCTAGCATGCTAACTGCGCTAGGCCAGAGCTGCAGTCTCTTTCATCCCCAACTTTAGGTCAGAACTAGTCACACGGAGGACTACCTCCTCCACTGGCTCACTCTAAAACACGCAAAAGTCTAAAGCAAACGCGCTATTGTAAACTATTTACATTTTAAACTGCTTACCATGGTTATGGGAGGTGTATCTGATCAGCCCGAGACGCTCGTCAGTCATGTGACCCACCGCTGCGACGCATCACGAGCGAAAAGGCGGAGCCTGTTTTTAAACGTTCACTTCACAGCCTGTATACGGTCTGAGGTTCACTTCCTTTTCGTTCTTTTCCTGGTTAAAGCTGTCCTGTCCAGCACATGGTCCTGCACCAAGACAGCGGAATGATGCTCTGGATATGCATATGAAGCTCCTCATAATTCTTAAATTGTATTCTTTATTATTGTTGTTGTTGTTTATGTTATTATTACTTCCATCATGCATATGTTTTTGTTTTGTTTTTTGTCATTTCTGCAAAAGAAAGTAAAAATAAATGAAGGTAGAAAGTAAAAAAAAAAACAAGCCACACAGCAACTGCAACAAATACTTAACAGATAAACTGAACATCTTCTAGGTCTGTAAAGAAGCATTAAAAGCTTTTAAGAAAACACAACAGGCATCATCTGTTGGAAAAACTGTAAAAATGAACACACAAACACAACAGCACCATGTGTATGTGTGTGGGTGTGTATGTGTAGTGTTAGTCTGTGTACAGTGGTATGCATGTGTGTTGTGTGTATGTACTAAATATTAGAGGTGACTTGTGTTGAGTGATCATGCAAATACATTTCCACGCCTCCTGAGGATCAGGGCCGAATCAAGAGGGTCCCGAGTCCCGGGCAACACAGAAGGCAGAGCAAGACCACCCACCGCAGGACAGTCACACCCCTGTCCAGAAGGAGGCAGAGCAAAGCTGCACCACAACACAAAAATTATTGTTTGCGCTGCTATAGTTTTTGAGATATGAAAATTATTTCAATATCTGTCTGACAGCACACAAGCTTCCTGTTGTTGTCCGAATGAACTAAAAAATGCAGTATAAACATGGCACAAACATTTTCAGTTCATTTGGACAACAACGGGGGCTGTCTGCCCTCAGATTGACCATGTGAACAATGTTTAACATTTCCAATGAAAAAAAAGTGCACAAATGATTGAGACTCTTCTCATAAGGGTGTATTGAGGATGGGGGGCCAACTTTATGCAGGCTGTGTGTGTCAACATGAGGTAACTATGGCACTTGTAACGGGCACAAAGTGCGATATTGACTTGAACACTACTCATGCAAACAAGGACGGAAACACAAGACTGGAGGTAAACACAATGGAAGATAGTTTTGAGGGATTAAGGACAGTGTTGTGCCAAACACAGCAGCCCCACATAATTGCCACAAAAACGGTCCACAAAACGAGATGAGGAAGTTCAATAATCAGACTCAGGTGTTTTGGAGGAGGAATGTGTGTTTAACATGCAGAGCAGGGGATTCTGAGGACCTGGATTTAGAAACACTGCATTCAGTCCTCAGATGAAAAGTTAACTGTGCTGTAATGGACCCAGGTTAAAAACAAATACCCTGAAAGAGGGAATTTCTAAAAAAGAGAAAAATTAAGTTCGACAAAAGGCATCAAAGTTTGAAATTGAAAGTGAGATAATAATTTTGTTTACACTGAAAAACCGGAATTATGCATTTATGTGTCAGCCACTTATTAAATACTGTATATTGCACACCACTTTAACAACTAGCGAATAAAATCATCATACAACTGCTTAGTAAATGTGTCTTTGTCTTACTTTTATTATCTTCTAGGACAGGGGTGCTCAAGTTAGGTCCTCAAGATCTACAATCCTCCAGCTTTTAGGTGCAACCCTTCTCCAACACACCCAAATCAAATAAATGTCTTTTTACCAGGTCTCTACTGTACTGGCACCCCTGTTCTAGGAAAAGTTTTGTTTTAAATAAATGGCTCCACTAAAGATGATTAAAATCATCAAAGAGATGGCAGATGCTCTTTTTATGGCCTTTCAGGCACTCAGACGCTCACACTGGATGCTCACCTTGGACAAAAGAAGACCAGAGATGCCTAAATGTCTTTAGATATCGACATCTGGGTAAGCCTAGCTAGGGAGATATTTTGTTTTTAAGTTTTAGCTCATTTGACCAAGTCTTTTTTTGTTGTTGTTGCTACCACTGACAGGCTCACACATTGCTCAGTCACACAAGTACTGGATGTGTGTGCCATCCAGACTGTTATTGTAGAATAGGGAATGATTCATTCATTCATTTTCCAAACCGCTTAATCCAATTCAGGGTCGCGGGGAAGCTGGAGCCTATCCCAGCTGGCTTTGGGCGACAGGCAGGGTACACCCTGGACAGCTCGCCAGTCCATCGCAGGGCCACACACAGAGAGATGAACAACCACTCATGCTCACACTCACTCCTAGGGGCAATTTAGAGTGACCAATTAACCTAACATGCATGTGTTCGGATGGTGGGAGGAAGCTGGAGTACCTGGAGAGAACCCACGCATACACGGGGAGAACATGCAAACTCCACATAGAAAGGCCACTGACCAAACCAGCCAAGGATTGAACCAGTGACCTTCTTGCTGTGAGGCCACAGTGCTAACCACTGCGCCACCATGCAGCCCGAATAGGGAATGAGTTTCTTTAAAAAAAAAAAAAAATCAACAAAATTGAGAAAAAAAAATGTAATGTTCTCTGTGTTTGTTGTTTGTTCTTGATTTTTTTTTTTTTTAATATAAATGTGAGGTTATTGTTTGAGGGACTGCCACCTTATTGTGGTCTGGAGTTTGATGTTCTGTCCTGCTTTTGTTGTTTGTGATAGGCCTAGCTATTTCAGCTTAGTTTAAAAGTTTAGTTAATTGTTATTCAGCTGTCTCATAAGACATTTGTTATGTTGTTGTTTGTTAAAACTTTGATGATTGATATTTGTTATGTTTTTCTTATTTAATTTTTATAATCCATTTTCCCCCTGAGGGATGGCCACCATATTGTGGTCAGGGGGTTTGCGTGCCTCAGTGACCTTAAGAACAATACCAACAGGCACTTTAATTTCTGGTGAAACCCCCAAGCTGGACAGGTCTTAGGTTAGAGGCCTGACAAAGTGCAATCAGAATTTTCACACTTATAAACAACAACAACAAAAAAAAAACCGCTGAAGCATGAGGTGCATGCACAATGCCCCGTTCCCATTTCTGCCTGCTCTCTCGTATGCATTCCTAGAGGTGGCCTTGGGCTCACCATCTGTGGGAGGAGCCGTAGGGGTCGAGTACAATGTGAGCTGAGCAGTGGCAAGAGGCGGGGACCCTGGTGGTCCGATCCTCGGCAACAGAAACTGGCTCTCGGGACGTGGAACGCCACCTCTCTGGTGGGGAAGAAGACTGAGCTTGTGCGTGAGGTTGAACGGTTCCAGCTGGACATATTTGGACTCACCTTGACGCATAGTTTGGACTCTGGAACCAGTATAATCGATAAGGGCTGGACTTTCTTCCACTCTGGAGTTACCCATAATGAGAGGTGCCGAGCAGGTGTGGGCATTCTCAGTGGCCTGGCTCCGTGTTTGTACTTTGGGGTTTACCCCAGTGAACTAGTAGTAGCTTTCCTCCACCTTCAGACGGGTTCTGACTGTTGTCTGTGCTTATGCACCAAACAACAGTTCAGAGCACCCTTTCTGGAGTCCTTGGGGGGAGTGTTGGAGGGTGCTCCTTCTTGGGACTCCCATGTTCTGATGCATTGCAGGTAATGACAGTGAGACCTGGAAGGGTTGCATTAATGTTTGTCCCGATGAATGCATGGACAGAAGCCCATCAAGGTTGCTCAATGAACATAAAAGACGGTACACTTGGTTTAAACCAAATGGTCAGAGCCAATCCAGAATCGATTACTGGTTAATTTCTGAACCACTCTCTCAGATGGATGTAAACACTATATAGGGAGCAGTCCATTGAGTGATCAATGTTGTATACACTTGCATTTATCCAGAAATCGAATGGAAAATAAGGATAAAGGATACTGAAAAATCCAATGCCTCCCGACTGGAGAATGAATAATACTGTAATGACAATATATCTTGCAGAAGAGACTAAATTTGGGCAAAGACATATGGGAATACTTGAAATTCAGCATAAGAAAGTACGCAAATAGTTTCAGTAAAAGAAATAGTTAAAGGTACTAATTGAGAAAAAACATTACAAAAGAACTCCTTTCATATTATATTAAATCTAATTGGAACAAAGAGGACCATGTAAGGATAAATTCCCTGCAATCTTAGTTGGATGAGCTTTAGCTTAAAAAAGCAGAAAGAGTGTTTATAAGGTCCAGAGCCAACTGGATGGAAAAAGGTGAAATAAAATACCTCATACTTTTGTAAACTAGAAAAACTTAGACAAGAATATAATGCTATCAACTCAATACTAATAAATGATCAAAAAATTACCAATCCACATAAAAAGAGAAATATTTTAATTTCATTGTAATATTCACACATTTTCAGAATCGGGTGAAAAAGTTTTCTTTGAAAAAATACAAAATATAACGATGATTACAAAAATATATGTGATCAGGGACTAAGGATTGAAGAATTGAATGTAGTTATTAAAAAGATAGCTCTAAACCAGTCCTTATGGGTTGACCGTGAATTTCTACCAACACTTTTGGACTGAACTGAGAGAGTTGTTATTCTGGGCAATCCTTTTCCATTAGTATCAGCTTGTCTCAACTTAACTCACCTTGGCTCGGTTTGTAGGGTTTTCCACTAGGCTTTTGTACCCGTTTACTGGTACTTTTTCTGTAACTCCTCAACCCAGGTTCTCAGCGAGCTGAGTCGGGTTGTGTGTGACTTCGCAAGACTGCATGCCGCTATTGGACAGGGGCGCGGCCAATCAGAGGTCAGGGAGTGATATAATTGGAAGAGCTACTCCAACTTGCAAGTTGTTAACATTAGATTACAAGCAACTGTGCTACAAAAGTCTGTTTCGTTGGAGACATTTCTTTTGCTGAGAAAATGATACAGAGGGAACTAGATGGAGCAACATGAAATGAAAAAAATCTATCAAGAACTTTCCGACTCAATGGCCATGGCTAGGAGTTTTCAGCAGTGACGAGAGAAGCTAAAAAAGCTCAAAAGTGACTTTCGGCAGGTCAAGAACCACAATGGTCGGAATGGATCAAACACATGAGACTGGAAGTGGTTCCAACAATGGATACAAGTTGTTGCTTTTTTTTAAACAACTTTATGAAAGTTTACATAACAATTACAAAATAATGACAAAATTAGGGAGAACAGAACATGGGGGCCACATACAGAAAAGGATAACATTTTCTTAAGAATAGAAGGGAATAAAAGCAGAAAACAAGAATGAAGAGCACAAAGAGATGTATTACAAATTATGTTAAAGATTTACAACAAAAAAAGTTTTTACAGGGTCAAATATTTGTTGATTAAGGTTGTAGTTTTCATAGCTTTAGAATTCTTTGAATTTTTTATGGAGATTGAGTATTTCCCAATATCACAAATAAAAATAAGGCTTACAATTAGAGTATTTACATTTATGGAGGTAAAAGCCAAAATGAAAATAAAGTCAATCAAAAAGAAATAGCTGTTTTCCTTATGATCATAGAAACCAAATACAATATTCTTGAATGAAAAAGAAAAGTCAGAAAGAAGATTATTTAGCAAGAAATTAAGGAGATGGGACCAGAATGTTTTGACATGGGAGCAAGTCCAAAACATATGCACCAAAATTTCAGGTAAACTACCACAAAAAGAGCAGCTGGTGTCAAGATCCTTTTTAAATCTTTGTGAAATAAAGGTCTTTCATCAATATGAAGCTGAATTACGTGTTATCTGTAAAAAACACATTAAGGTCCATCTCTTATATTATCCTTACCTTTACCAGTTCACATATCAGTCACAGAAATTTGTTTGCCATTAATAATAGCATGCGCCCCTCGGAATCCGGCTCTTTTCCCTTCTTTCCTGGCCTGCTCCACGACCGGCCATAGTTTGTTGCTTGCTTCTTTGGTGGTTTGGGTGAGATCCTCCAATATCCAAATCTTTTTCTGCTTGAGCACGGTGGATGTTCTGGCTTCTCTCCAGATCTTGTTTTGGTGCGACCGTGAGATAAACTGCACGATGATGCGCCGCCATGATTTCCCTTTGTCTGAGCGCGGGCCCAGCCTGTGTGCGATGTCCACTGGGGTGAGGAGCTGTGCAGCGATGTCAGGACAGATTTCTCCAAAAAGGTTGAGCACTAACTGCTTAACATTTTTGTACATTCCGCTATTCCAGACACTCCCAGATTCCATCTTCTTCTGTAAGTCCATTTCATCCACTTTTTCTTTGAGTGCAGCATTCTCCTTTTGCAATGTAATGACCCTCGTGTCGATGTTATCCATTTTTTCCACAACAGCATCCATGTGCTTGGCCATGGAGTCCAGAGAGTCAACTACGCCCGTAATAGAGTTGCAGTTTTCCTCCTGGATGACCAAGCTCCTCACCCTGTTTCTAAGGGAGAGCCCGGCCACCCTGCGGAGGAAACTCATTTCAGCTGCCTGTATACGAGATCTCGTTCTTTCGGTCACAACCCACAGCTCATGACCATAGGTGAGGGTAAGGAACGTAGATCGACTGGTAAATTGAGAGCTTCACCTTCTGGCTCAGCTCCTTCTTCACCATGACAGACCGGCGCAGAGTCCGCATTACTGCAGACGCCACACCGATCCGTCTGTCGATCTCACACTCCATCCTTCCCTCACTCGTGAACAAGACCCCGAGATATTTAAACTCCTCCACTTGAGGCAGGATCTCACTCCCGACCCGGAGAGGGCAATCCACTCTATTCCGGCTGAGGACCATTGTCTCAGATTTGGAGGTGCTGATTCTCATCCCAGCCGCTACACACTCGGCAGCGAATCGCTCAAGTGAGAGCTGGAGATCATGACCAGATGAAGCCAACAGGACCATGTCATCTGCAAAAAGCAGGGACCCAATCCTGAGGCCACCAAGCCGGATCACCTCCGCACCTTGGCTGCGCCTAGAAATTCTGTCCATATAAGTTATGAACAGAATCGGTGATAAAGGGCAGCCTTGGCGGAGTCCAACCCTCACCGGAAACTAATCCGACTTACTACCGGCAATGCAGACCAAGTTCTGACACCTGTCGTACAGGGACCGGAGGGCTCGCACAAGGGGGTCCAGTACCCCATACTCCCGGAGTACCCCCTACAGGAGCCCCCGGGGGACACGGTTGAACGCCTTCTCCAGGTCCACAATGCAAATGTAGACTGGTTGGGCAAACTCCCGTGCCCCCTCCAGGACCCCAAAGTGGGTATAGAGCTGGTCCACTGTTCCGCGACCAGGACGAAAATCACACTGCTCCTCCTCAATCCGAGATTTGACTATCCAATGGACCCTCCTCTCCAGGACCCCTGAATAGACCTTACCAGGGAGGCTGAGGAGCGTAATTTCCCCTGTAATTGGAACACACCCTCTGGTCCCCCTTCTTAAAAAGGGGGACCACCACCCCAGTCTGCCAATCCAGCGGCACTGCCCCGATGTCCATGCGATGCTGCAGAGGCGTGTCAGCCAGGAGAGCCCCATAGCATCCAGAGCCTTAAGGAACTCCGGGCGGATCTCGTCCACCCCCGGGGCCTTGCCACCAAGGAGCTTTTTGACCACCTCAGTGACTTCAGCCCCAGAGATAGGAGAGTCCACCCCTGAGTCCTCCAGTTCTGCTTCCTCATTGGAAGACGTGTTGGTAGGATTGAGGAGGTCTTTGAAGTATTCCTTCCACCGACCCACAATGTCCCGAGTTAAGGGCAGCAGCTCCCCATCTCCACTGTACACAGTGTTGACGGAGCACTGCTTCCCCCTCCTGAGCCACCGGATGGTGGACCAGAATCGCCTCAAAGCCGTCTGGAAGTCTTTCACCATGGCCTCGCCGAACTTCTCCCATGCTCGAGTTTTTGACTTGGCGACAGCCGAAGCCGCATACCGCTTAGCTTGTCTGTACCCATCAGCTGCCTCCGGAGTACCACAGGCCAAGAAGGCCCGATAGGACTCCTTCTTCAGCTTGACGGCATCCCTCACTGCTGCTGTCCACCAACGAGTCCTGGGATTACCGCCACGACAGACACCAACGACCTTACAGCCCCAGCTCCGGCCGGCCGCCTCAGCAATAGAGGCACGGAACACAGCCCATTTGGACTCAATGTCCCCTGCCTCACTCAGGACATGGTTGAAGCTCTGCTGAAGGTGGGAGTTGAAGCTCGCTCTGATGGGGGACTCAGCCAGACGTTCCCAGCAGACCCTCACAACACGTTTGGGCCTGCCAGATCTGACCGGCTTCCTCCCCTACCATCTGAGCCATCTCACCACCAGGTGGTGATCAGTTGACAGCTCCACCCGCCTCTTTACCCGAGTGTCCAAGGCATGTGGCCGCAGGTCCGACGATTCGACTACAAAATCCATCATTGAACTGCGGCCCAGGGAATCCTGATGCCAGGTGTACATATGGACACTCTTATGTTGGAACATGGTGTTTGTTATGGACAATCCATGACGAGCACAGAAGTCCAATAACAAAACACCATTTGGGTTCAGAGGGGGGGGACCATGCCTCCCAATCACTCCCCTCCAGGTCTCATTGTCATTGCCCACGTGAGCATTGAAGTCCCCCAGCAGAACAATGGAGTCCCCAGAAGGAGCACCCTCCAGCACTCCCTCCAAGGACCCCAGAAAGGGTGGGTACTCTGAACTGCTGTTCGGCACATAAGCACAGACAACAGTCAGGACCCGTCCCCCCACGGGGGAGGGGGGACGGGAGGGAAACTACCCTTTCATCCACCGGGGTAAACCCCAACGTGCAGGCACCAAGCTGGGGGCTGATGAGAATGCCCACACCTGCTCAGCGCCTCTCACCATGAGGAACGCCAGAGTGGAAGAAAGTCCAGCCCTTCTCGAGGGTACTGGTTCCAGAGCCCAAGCCATGCGTCGAGGTGAGTCCAACTATATCTAGCCGGAACCGCTCAACCTCGTGCACAAGCTCAGGCTCCTTCCCCACCAGAGAGGTGACGTTCCACGTCCCTAGAGCCAGCTTCTGCAGCCGGGGATCGGACCGCCAGGGTCCCCGCCCCTTGCTGCCGCCCAGCTCACACTGCACCCGACCTCTATGGCTCCTCCCGCAGATGGTGAGCCCACGGGAGGTGGGGACCATGTAACCCTTTCGGGCTGAGCCCGACCGGGCCCCATGGGCGAAGGCCCGTCAACCAGACGCTCGCTCTCGTACCCCACCTCCATGCCTGGCTCCAGAGGGGGGTCCCGGTAACCCACGTTCGGGCAAAGGAACATTTATGCACAGGTTGTTCGTCGTCATAGGGGTCGATGAGCCGTGCTTGGTCTGGTCCCTCCCCTAGACACCTGTTTGCCATGGGTGACCCTACCAGGGGCATAAAGCCCCAGACAACATAGCTGCTAGGATCTTCGGGACACACAAACCCCTCCACCACGATAAGGTGATGGCTCAGGGAGGGGTTGGAGGAACACATTTCACCAAAACTGAGACCATTGCTAAACCGATTTATCCCACGTCCTCATTACCAATACTGGCCAAAATATTTAAAGAAATCAATAAAATTAAGTTTCCAAATTAAACTTCATTTAGAAGAAAAACATTACTACTTAAAAAAAGGTGACCTGGTTAAAACTTATGATGAAGGAGGAAGAAAAGCTATAGATTTTGATATGATGAATGGTGTTCTAAAAATAAAATGGCTGCAATCCTTGATTAAGAACGGGAACCAAATGTGATACCCTCACTTGTGTTTAACCAGGTGGGGGGGGCATTGATTTTCTTTTAAAATGTAACTTTGACATACCTAAGCTTCCGATTAAACTCTGCCTTCCACCAACAGACCATGCTGTTCTAGAAACTTATTTTTAAGCATAATTTCAATCCACATAACATCCTGTTTCGGAACAATAGAGTTACTTTAAGCCACAGGAAATCTGTTACTTTACAGCTTTTACATGTCTGTCAATACAGTGTGGGGAGTTTCTCTGAGAAACCTCATTATAGAAATCAGCTTCTTGGATAGTAAATGCACTAACACTTTTTTGAAGTACCATTTGAGCAGTTATTTGTATCCAGGGAAAGCGAAATCCTCTTTCACCCTGAACGAACACGAGAGAAACGTTTATCCCATTAGAACCAAATTTCTAAGATTTCCATTTTCTCCCAAATATAAATTGATACATTTCAAATGCATTTAGGGAATTTACCCCTCAAACAATTTAATAAACAATAAAGTTAAGATAGAAGTCGAAAACTGTCATCTAAGGAAACAACAGAACATCTGTTTTTCAGTTGCCCTCATGTTAACCCCATCTGGAAGTCATTGGCTGACCATCTGAAATCCAAATCCATAAGCATAGAGAAAGATACATTTTCATATATCAATATAAAGCTCGGTTTGCTCACAAAGGACAAAAACATTAGTTTTTAATTAACAACTTGATACTACATTCACAAGTGTCCTTTTAGCGAAATTCCCCCAGTAATTCAAGCTTTAATAAGAGAAATAACTTTGTTTAAACAATGTATTACATGAATGTCAAACTGTCCTCAGGCAAACAAACTGAGGGAACTGATAAACAAATATGACTAATTTTAGTCCACAATTAACCTTACTCAATTTAAGTGTCTTGCATTGTTTTGTCCTCGATGAGTTGCATTTATTGAATATTACTTTTTTCCTCTTCACTCTTCTTGTTCTTATCTGCATATATATATATATATATATATATATATATATATATATATATATATATATATATATATATATATATATATATATATATATATATTTTTTTTTTTTTAATTTATTTTTTTTTTTTTTTAATTAATTTATTTTTTTTGTTTTGTTTTTGTTTTATGTGTTTGTTAATTTTTATTTTTTACATCTTCTTTTATTTATGTGTAATTAAATCTGTTACATATAGTGTAGTTCATGTTTTGTTAATTTGTTACTTCAGGACTATGATTATTCAATGTGGGACTCTCGGGCAAGAAAAAGTTAAACTAAGGTGCTTGTTCCAGCCACTGATTGTGATGACAGTGAGGACTTGAAAGGTAAACCATCACACAGAGAAAGCACACCTTCTTTTGGACAATTTTTTGCCACCATGACCTTCCCTTCTTTTGACTCTTGGGGACCATCATAAATGGTTACTCAGTTCAGCTTCCTAACTCTTTTGTACATGACAGTTCTTTGTAAAGGCCCTAAGTGTATTTTTCTCTCTTTGTCATGCACTTTCTCTGAAAATTGTTATATTCTTTAATAAAGTTTTATAAAAAGAAAAAATAACTTTTCTAAAACAAGGAAATCTGGTACTTTTTCCAACTTTCTTATTATGTGAACTTCATGGACATAAAATATCTTTTTAAAACCAATTTAGATAACCAGACAAAACCGATTTTAATTTCTTTATGGGTGATTTTATTGTTTTATCAGTCTGATGTCTCGTAATACATTTAGCCGTCCTTGTTATGCATCTGTTCTGTGAAAGACAAAATTGCCATAAAGCATCTGCCTCTTTTACCAATGACCCTGAACGCAACGCATCAACAGATGGATACGTTTTGCGCATGCTCACATCTTGAACAGTCTCAGCAGTCGGAAGAGAGTTGTCCTTTAAGAGCTGTAAATGTGGATTTTATGCCGTACTGATGTATGTTTTTAGCATGTATAAATGAACATATGTTGGAGGAATCGGACACCGTCCATGTGTTTCAGAGAGCTGTAGCCGCCATCTCCGGTGGGAAGAAAAGGGAATATGTCGACAAATAAAACAAAGAAGGTCAAAATGGCTACTAAATCCTGTCCTGAATGCGACCAACAGGTGAGAGGAGACCTATCTGTCTCGTAATCACGTTGTTTATTTACATGTCGGGAAGTAAATCAGTGGCAACGGGAGGTGGGTCCAGGCGAGAGCACGTGCCGTGGTTAAAGGCTGAGCAAGCTCATTAGTTTGACGAGATGAAAACAGCTGTGTCTCAATTCAGGGTCTGCACACTTCCAGGTGTGAAGACTACCTGTACGTAGGCTACAAAGTGCTCCACGTCGTCTGCACACACCAAAGTTTGCTTGTTTGTCGATGAAATGAGACGGCCTATCTAGTGTTGGAGAATTACCCATAGTGCTCTGTTTCCTAGCAGTTACATACGCCAAGTTTATCTAATTACTGACCCCATTCTTCCACAAAAAAAAACCAAAAAAAAAACCCGAAAACATTTTAAAAATGACATAAAATGGTGCCGGTAATTTTAATTGGATTTATTGTAATTTTCTTTGTAATTAAATGAGCAACACGAGGAGGAGGCGGTTTAGACGAGCTCTCCTCTGGCTGACAGCTCATCCTGGCAATCTGACGTTAACTTCAGTGGAAAATAATCATGGTTAGACACATATACAGTCATCCTCTTATGTATTCATACCCTCCCATTAAAGAAGGACAAAAACTGCTGCCTGGGAAATAGGATGACATTATTACATTACTTTTCTAATTCCAGTTCAATAGAAAGATTTTTTTTAAAAAGCAGACAAATATGGTCAAATAATATCAGTTGTAAACTAATATTTAATTGAACAATCCTTTGATGTTTCCACTCCAGTCAGGTGTTTTATGTTCCTCCCAGTCAGACTTCTGCACCAGTTGACAGGTATTTTGTCCCACTGGTTATCAGAAAAGAGCTCTGATTTCTCCTGTTTGTTTCTTTCACCCAATTAAATGACAAAACATTCTTATGTCATTAAATCATAATTAAGGACATTTTTAGTTATTGTTCCTTTTTTCAGTCTCCAGTAATTTGAGTGATTGTCATAAATCCAGCCTTTTCTTTAATGAAAGGGGACGAAGACAATTGAGGTCAACTGTATTTAAAATTATTCGTGGTTATAGGACACAATGCCACTGTCCTCCCAGCTTGTCTGCTGGGTGTATGTACAAGTATATCTCAGAAAATTAGAGTATTATGAAAAAGTTCAATATTTTTGTCACTTATTTCAGAATGTGAAACCCATATATTATATAGATTAATTACACATAGAGTGACACATTTCAAATTTCTAATCCTTGAAATTTTGAATGCAGTGTCTCAGGAAATTAGAATATTGACTTTCAATCTTGAAAAGTCATGGTGTCACAGCCTAATCAAATAATTAACCCAAAATACCTGCAAAGGTATCCTAAACCTTTAAATGGTCTCTCACCTGGGTCAGACGGCGACACAATCATGGGGAAGATTGCTGACCTGACAGATGTCCAGAAGACGATCATTGACCCTCCACAAGGAGGGAAAGCCATAAAAGTTCATTCTGAAGAAGCTGCTTGTTCACAGAGTGCTGGATCCAAGCATATTAATGGCAAATTGAGTGGAAGGAAAATGTGCACCAGCAAAAGGCAGAACTGCTGCCTTGAGAGGATTGTCAAGCAACATCCATTCAAGAATCTGGGGAGCTTCACAAGGAGTGGACTGAAGCTGGACTCAGCACATCAGGAGCCGCTACGAACAGACGAATCCTAGACATGGACTACAGATGTCCCATTCCTCGTGTTAAGCCACTCCTTAATCAGAGACACCGACAGAAGCATCTCACCTGGGCTAAGGAGAAAAAGGACTGGACTGGTTCTCAGATGGAAGCAGATTCTGCATTTCATTTGGAAACCAAGGTCCCAGAGTCTGGAGGAAGAGTGGAGAGGCCCAGAATCCATGTTGCTGGAAGTCCAGAGTGAAGTTTCCACAGTCAGTGATGGTTTGGGGAGCCATGTCATCTGCTGGTGTTGCTCCATTGTGTTTTCTGAAGGTCACAGTCAACACAGCATCTAGCAGGACATTTTAGAGCACTTCATGCTTCCTTCTGCTGACAAGCTTTATGGCACAGGTGTCAACCTCCAGTCCTCGAGAGCCGGTATCCTGCAGGTTTTTGTTGTCTCCATGCTCCAACACGCCTGACTGAAACTTAAAAACAGGTTGACAAGAAGCTGCTGCATGCATTTGATTTGAATCAGCTGTGTTGGTGGAGGGAAACAACAAAAGCCTGCCGGATACCGGCCCTCGAGGACTGGAGTTTGACACCCCTGGAGATGCAGATTTAATTTCCCAGCAGGACTTTGCACCTGCCTATACTGCCAAAGGTACCAAAAGCTTCTTGAATGACCACGGTGTTACTGTGCTTGATTGACCAACAAACCCACCTGATCTGACAATCTGTGGGGTATTGTCAAGAGGAAGATGAGAGACACCAGACCCAACTAGATGACCTGAAGGCTGCTATCAAAGCAACCTGGGCTTCCATTACACCTGAGCAGCACCACTTGCTGATTGCTTCCATTGCCACGCTACATTGATGCAGTAATTCATGCAAAAGGAGGCCCAACTAAGTACTGAGTGCATGGAAATACTTTTCAGAAGCCTGACATTTCTGTTGAAAATATCCTTTTTTTCATTGATCTTATGTAATATTCTAATATTCTGAGATGTACCTGTGTATAAAAATAAATCAATAAATAAACAGTCTCACTGGTGTGGTACCTACACCGGCGCTCTGCTGCTTATTCTTTTCTACCAGTCGTGCAATGAATTCTGGGATGAGAGAGGGCGCATAGGATGCATCGCTTGGAGCCTTTGTTTCAAGCTAATCTGGAGCCAAACGAAGTGCGGATTGGAAGGGTGGATTTGGAGGAGCCTTTGAACTCGACAGCACTTGGCACGCCACTATGAAGCATGCAGCTAACGAATCTGCCGTGGATGTGTGCAGACCCTGAATTGAGACACAGCATATGTCACAGATACAGTCAGCCATCAGAAAAAACAATCACCACAACGGTTTGGTCTGACCAATATCTCAACTAGTCGAGTATAGATAAATCAGCTGAGAGGTGAAGTTGATTATTTGGTGATCATTTTTAATATGCAGAGGAAAATTTTGATACTTTTTATCAGGAATGTTTGGTGGATCATTTCTGTGATGGAAGAAGATCCTCATTAAAAATCTGATAAAAAGGCAGTTTTTTTATTTTTTGAAACATCTGGAAGGAAAATGCTCCACTGAGCATGTCCAGAACTGCTAAAGATGGCCAGTTATGCTCCTCATGCTGGCTTCCAGCTGCTGCTTACAGGTGTTTCGCATCCAGGTGTGCAATCTGAGCAGGTGTGGACATCCAGGTATGTGTTCAGAAGCACTTGTAGCAGGACTCTGCAATATGGAAAGGCATTTTATTCATAACTAAAAAAAATAAATTTATTTCTAAACGTATTAACTAATAACAGACAAATATAATATGACCATGAAATTATAAAATGAGGAAACATTGTGAAATATAATTCAATATTTTTAAATGTTACATTTATTTTTTTATTATCAAATGTTACATGAATTTTATTTTCCCTGTATCATACATTTTAAAAATATTATTTAATTTGTCAAAATTTCATTTGTTCTCTCCCTGAGCCGTCACCTTATCGTGGTGGAGGGGTTTGTGCGTCCCGAAGATCCTAGCAGCTATGTTGTCGGGGGCTTTATGCCCCTGGTAGGGTCACCCATGGCAAACAGGTGTCTAGGGGAGGGACCAGACCAAGCATGCATTACCAAGTTCTGCTGGGGGACTTCAATGCTCACGTGGGCAATGACAGTGAGACCTGGAGGGGAGTGATTGGGAGGCATGGTCCCCCCCCTCTGAACCCAAATGGTGTTTTGTTGTTGGACTTCTGTGCTCGTCATGGATTGTCTATAACGAACACCATGTTCCAGCATAAGAGTGTCCATATGTACACCTGGCATCAGGATTCCCTGGGCTGCAGTTCAATGATCGACTTTGTAGTCGTATCGTCGGACCTGCGGCCACATGCCTTGGACACTCGGGTGAAGAGGGGGGCGGAGCTGTCAACTGATCACCACCTGGTGGTGAGTTGGCTCAGATGGTGGGGGAGGAAGCCGGTCAGAGCTGGCAGGCCCAAACGTGTTGTGAGGGTCTGCTGGGAACGTCTGGCTGAGTCCCCTGTTAGAGCGAGCTTCAACTCCCACCTTCAGCAGAGCTTCGAACATGTCCCGGGTGAGGCGGGGGACATTAAGTCCGAATGGGCTGTGTTCCCTGCCTCTATTGCTGAGGCGGCCAGCCGGAGCTGTGGCTGCAAGGTCGTTGGTTTGCCCAACCAGTCTACATGTGCTTTGTGGACCTGGAGAAGGCATTCGACCGTGTCCCCCGGGGGCTCCTGTGGGGGGTACTCCGGGAGTATGGGGTACCGGACCCCCTTGTGCGAGCTGTCCGGTCCCTGTACGACAGGTGTCAGAGCTTGGTCCGCATTGCCGGTAGTAAGTCGGATTCGTTTCCGGTGTGAGTTGGACTCCGCCAAGGCTGCCCTTTATCACCGATTCTGTTCATAACTTATATGGACAGAATTTCTAGGCGCAGCCGAGGGGTTGAGGGGATCCGACTTGGTGGCCTCAGGATTGGGTCCCTGCTTTTTGCGGATGACGTGGTCCTGTTGGCTTCGTCTCATCGTGATCTCCAGCTCTCACTTGAGCGATTCGCGGCCGAGTGTGTAGCGGCTGGGATGAGAATCAGCACCTCAAAATCTGAGACCATGGTCCTCAGCCGGAATAGGGTGGATTGCCCTCTCCGGGTCGGGAGTCAGGTCCTGCCTCAAGTGGAGGAGTTTAAATATCTCGGGGTCTTGTTCACGAGTGAGGGAAGGATGGAGCGTGAGTTCGACAGACGGATCGGTGCGGCGTCTGCAGTAATGCGGGCTCTGCGCCGGTCTGTCGTGGTGAAGAAGGAGCTGAGCCAGAAGGCGAAGCTCTCGATTTACCAGTCGATCTACGTTCCTACCCTCACCTATGGTCATGAGCTGTGGGTCGTGACCGAAAGAACGAGATCTCGTATACAGGCGGCTGAAATGAGTTTCCTCCGCAGGGTGGCCGGGCTCTCCCTTAGAGATAGGGTGAGGAGCTCAGTCATCCGGGAGGGGCTCAGAGTAGAGCCGCTGCTCCTTCGCATCGAGAGGAACCAGTTGAGGTGGCTCGGGCATCTGGTCAGGATGCCTCCTGGACGCCTCCCTGGTGAGGTGTTCCAGGCACGTCCCTCGGGGAGGAGACCCCGGGGAAGACCCAGGACACGCTGGAGGGATTACATCTCTCGGCTGGCCTGGGAACGCCTCGGGACCTCTGCCTGTCAATCCTTGCAGGGATTTCTTCTTTTCCTTGACACACCGGTCATTGCCATTCCTTTTGATGGCTTATGTTGTGTTCAATTTGACTCCGAGATCAGAACTGAGAATGACTTCATAACCAAGTTGAGACCAACCGACAACCTCCGGCGGTTAAAAATGAAGGCTCTGCGGAAATGCTAAAAATTGCGGTTCCACCCTCATCCACTAGGGGCTCAACAGAGCAAATCCCCATAGACTCTCATGTTTTTGAGACCTATTAAACCATTTCAGGTTTAATAGGTCAGGTTTACCTTCATGACAACTGTGGGGGGAGTGAAATTTTTTTCTAAGCCTGAATTTAGAAGTAATTTCATCTCAAAATTCGGCATAATTAGGGGCATGTCCCTTTGATTGACAGGTAACTGAAATCCTGCTTCAAGAAGGAGGAATGTACAACCACTGCAATTTTTAGCCGTTTAATGGCGTGACTTAGCTTTAGCCTGCTTACCTCTGTTGGCTGGTTAGCTCCTGTTAGGTCCGGGTTAGCTCAGATAGCTCTTAGCTACAGGCAGGCTGGAGTTTGCTTGATCAAATCAAATCAAAGATACTTTATTCATTCCCGAGGGGAAATTCAGAGTTCAAGCCAGCTCGTCCAAGGTCAGACATTCAGTCATGACTAAAGAGCAATACAGTACCGAGCCTAAGCTTAGGCCATGCAGCTAGTATACCAGCCCTGCCTTACAATAGATAAGAACAGAGATACATTAGGATCATAGGGGGTCGAGGGCAAAAAAGGTCATGTTAACTCCGGGCCGCGCCAGGAAGACGCGGTCCGAAAATACAGAGAAAAAAAACCTCATACACTGAAGCACAAACTAAACAAGACACACAAAGTCCAGGAAGGTGGTGAGTCATGTGGGAGGGGACTGGGGGTGGATGAGGAGGGGGACAGAGCATCTATGAACATGTCTCAGGGGGGGTTGCGCCGGCCCAAGGCCGCTGGGAAACCGAATCCAGATATCAATAGATAGATGTCAATCATCCACCCCAACGCTCACAGCCCCCCTCTCAGCTCTACCTTTTTTTGTATTATCCGGGAGAGACAACACATGTGACGCTGTCAAAATGGCAACTGTGAGAACTGCCCAACAAGCTTCAGTTCAGCTCTTCAGAAACTTACAGGTGACATCAGGGTTCTGTTGCTAAAATATATATATGTGAATAATTCAGGCTATGACACCAGTGTAAAATCAGCTGATCAATATAATATACTAAGAATATTGTTTATATTTCTACAGTAGTGTTCTTTTATCAGTTGTAATTTAAAGCATTGCTGTGATTGATCAGGTCTCCGTTTGTTGTTGAAAGTTTTCGTAGCTGTAAACTACCATATTTTTCGGGCCATAACGCATACTTACAAGCCACACATTTTCGCAAAAATCGGCGGTGTGCCTTTTAACCTGGTGCGCCTTATGTGTGCTGAATCCCAAAATCTGTAGAAATATTGTCATGCCATTTTAGTAAGCGCTCTGCCTGATTGACTGTAAGGCCATTTCCCACTATCCAGGGGCGTAATACAAGGAGAAAATAAAAGAGTGGTTAAGAGAGGTGTATGTATGTGCCGGAGGAGTTTGGGCGGGGGAGTGGTGCTGTTCAGGGGACCTGGGTCTGGGCTGGCCTGGCAGGGGTGGGACTGCTGCTGGCCCTGGGTGGTGCTGGATCGGCTGCATGTGTGAAGTGGTGGGGGGGCATTGACAGGGGTGGGGGGTAGTTGTGGGGCCCTGATCGGGGCCCTCCTATCCCCTGCTCCCCCGGGGGTATCTCACAGGGGACACGTTGGGAAAGAAAGGTGAGGGCGTGCATGAGCCAATGGATGAAGTGGTGAATGAATGTTAGGGTAGAGAGGGGGGGTGGGGGGATCAGGGTGAAAGAATTTAGGAAAGTGGATGGCCGCTGGGATAGGAGGAAGTGGGGGTGTAAGCAGATGGGTGGGGGTGTGTATGTGGGGTTATGTTGGTGGTATGGGGAAGTGATGGGGTGGGTGTACAATGAGGAGTGTGAATGTGGATAGAGGGGTGTAGGGAGGTATGTGTGTGTGTAGAGTGGGGTATGCGTGTATGGAAGAATGGGTGATTATAGAGGGAGCAGGGATGTGTGTGTGAGGGGGTGTGTGTGTATAAAGAACGGGGGTAGGAGAGTGTGAGTTTGAGCGTGTGTAAGAGAATGGGTGGATAGGGTGTGTTTAAGGAGGAAGTGTGGATGCGTGTGGGTGGGGGTAGGTGGGTGGGTGTATGTGTGCGTGTGTGTGTGTGTGTGCGTGTGTGTGTGTGTGTGTGCGTGGGTGCGTGGAGGGTCTTGGTGCTCGGGGAGCGCTGTTGGTGCACTGGGGCGCGGCCTGGCTGCCGCTCGGTGGCGGTCTGGGGATCCCGGCCCTCCGTCGGTGTGGGCTGGGCCCTCTGCCTGCGGGGGTGGGGGGTTGCTTCTGGGCTCTTGGGGCCGTGGGGCCCGCGCTCTGTCTGCCCTGGGTGGCCGGTGCCCAGCGGGGCCGGTCCTCGCTGGTCCGGGCCTGCTGGGGCCTGTTCCCCCTGACTGCGGGGGACTCTGGCTGGGACCCCCCTCTGCTGCCTCCTGGGTCGGCGCATGGCTGGCTCCGGGGTGGGGCGGTTGGGGTCTGCGCCTGGGGGAGGCTGCCGATGGCCCGGGTCTCGGGGGTACTCCTGGCGTGCCTCTTGCCTTTGTGTGGGAGGGGTCACACTGGCATGATCTTCTCTGAACACGTTCCACTCTGCATGTTCTGCATGTGACACAGTCACCGAGTCGTCTGCAGGTTTATTCACTAACAGCAGCTAGTTTTCTCATTTCTGTTTGTTTCTCATTTATATTTAACTTTTTAGATTCATAGTTTAGTTACTATGATCTAAAGTTGGCTTGTATGTGTATGTATATGTGTTAATACTGGCAAGTGCGTATATGTTTGTACGTATGTATGTGTGTATGTGTGTGCATAGAGGTGTGTGTGTATATGTATATGTGTACATATGTATATATATGTGTATATATGTATATTATGTGTGTATACGTGTGTGTATATGTATGTGTATGTATGCGTGTGTATGTGTGTGTATATGTATGTGTGTGCCTGAATGTGTATATGTATACATCTGTAGGTCGTTTTCTTTCTTTTTGTTTTTGGGTTATTTTTTAGTTGGTTTTTTTTCTCTCCCTTTTCTCTCCCTTTATCTCTTTCACTTTTCTTATGAGGTGTTTTTTCTCCTTTCTCTTTCTGTCTTTCGTCTGTCCTCTCTGGTCCAGCAGTACAAACTCTACAATTCAAACAACAATACAAAATAAATATAGAAATAAAATAAAAATTCAGAAAGTCATGGGGATCATTATATCTATAAAGCTTCCCTTGGCAGAGAAAATTTGCTCAGCAGAACACAGCATCCAGACCATCATTCTGCTTGCCTAAATGCTGGACAAGACAAAAAAAAAAAAAAAAAGAAAAAAAAAGTGAAGTGTATGTAAAGAGACCAAATGTTTTTTCACGCATCACCGTTTCCTCTCTTGCTGTCTTCAGTTCTGAATCGAGCGTCACTGGCAGTGCAGCGCTGTGCTGTGAACTCCTCCCACATCCGCTTTGGTTTCATTCAGCCTCTGTTCTCGCTAAATTTTTGTATAAACGCACACGTAGTTTGGCGAGTTAAACACTGTAAAATCCCTTACCATAGCAACGCATTAATCAGCTGGTTCAAATCAGCCGTCTTTCTACAGGCGAATGAGAAAAACACGCTGTAGCTTGACAGCAGCTGTTTGGCATGAAACGTACATCGAGGCCAATGTAAATAGTTCCTATATAAGCGGTAAAAGCAGATTAAACAACTTGGAACCGTGCAATGCACAACACGGAGTCAAGAACACTACAACGCGCATGTTGTTTAAAAATACTGGATAATTGTGTTAAATAATCGAGATCTCAATTTCAGTCAAAATAATCGTGATTATAATTTTTGCCATGATTGAGCAGCCCTACAATAAATATGCTGTTACTCCAAGTCCAGACTAAAGAGAGACTTCTACTTTAATCAGAATTCAAAAATCCCTCCAACAGAAAGGAAATACTACTCAAAAACAAAGCAAACCTACTACAATCATAGCAAAAATATATATGGCCAAATTTTTTTACATCAACTCAGAAGATCCTCTGCTGTCTGTGTTATTACACTGAACCTCTAGTCATCCCATAACTATAAATGACCAGTTTGGGAAATTTTATTCAAATCTTTACACATCTCAGGTCTCTATGGGACCATTTGAGTTTCAGGCATGTTTTGACCTTCTGGTAATTCCAAAGATATGCTCAAAGGACCAAATTCAAGGTGTGAATTTGCATTTGCCAACTCTTTGGCAAATAATCCCTCCAGCGTGTCCTGGGTCTTCCCTGGAGTCTCCTCCCAGAGGGACGTGCCTGGAACACCTCACCAGGGAGGTCCAGGAGGCATCCTGACGAGATACCTGAGCCACCTCAACTGGTTCCTCTCAATGACCAAGTTCCTCACCCTATCTCTAAGGGAGAGCCCGGCCACCCTGCGGAGGAAACTCATTTCTGCTGCCTGTATACAAGATCTTTCTTTCGGTCACGACCTGCACATGAGCACATGACTATAGGTGAGGGTAGAAACATAGATTGACTGGTAAATCGAGAGCTTCACCTTATGACTCATCTCGTTGTTCAACACGACAGACCGGTGCAGAGTCTGCATTACTGCAGACACCGCACCGATCCGTCTGTCGATCTCACGCTCCATCCTTCCCTCACTTGTGGACAAGAACTTGAGATATTTAAACTCCTCCACTTGAGGCAGGACCTGACTCCCGACCCGGAGAGGGCAATCCACCCTATTCCGGCTGAGGACCATGGTCTCAGATTTGGAGGTGCTGATTCCCATTCCACCCGCTTCACACTGCGAATCGCTCAAGCAAGAGCTGGAGATCACGACCAGATGACGCCAAAAGGACTAGCAGAGACCGAATCCTGAGGTCACCAAACCGGATCCCCTCAACACCTCGGCTGTGCCTAGAAATTCTGTCCATATAAGTTATGAACAGAATCGGTGATAAAGGGCAGCCTTGGCGGAGTCCAACTCTCACCGGAAATTAATCCGACTAGCAATGCGGGCCAAACTCTGACACCTGTCGTACAGAGATCGGCCAGCCCATACAATGGGGTCCGGTACTTCATACTCCCGGCGTACCCCACACGGTGTCCCCAGGGAACATAGTCCAATGTCTTCTCCAGGTCCACAAAGCACATGTAGACTGGTTGGGCAAACTCCCATGTCCCTTCCAGGACCCCAAAGAAGGTATAGAGCTGGTCCACTGTTCCGCGACCCGGACGAAAACCACACTCTCATTTCACAATTCCATGGGAATATATCTGTCTGTTATTAATTAAATTTGTGTTGATTACAAAAGTTTTATGTATTTTTTTTAAATTATGAATGAAATGGCTCTCCATACTGCAACAGTGCTTGGATCAGGTCTGACTGATATGGACAGACCAGTCCTGAACCTAAATGCAGAAGTTCATTGAATGAAGACATTCAGTCTACCATCATGTCCTGGTCCATATCTTGATCACATCATGATCCAGTCTGGTCCACTTTCTGATCTAGGGTCTCATTTATCACTGTTGCGTCCGCACAAAAACTCAGAAAAAATAGCAAAGTAATACAGTCTCACCGAGGCAGACACTGATGTGTCGGTGAGTGCAGGTGGAGAGTGTAAAAAAATATTTTGATAAGCACAGTAGTGATGTGACAAATAAAAGGAAGAGTTATGGCCAACCTGCATCTAAAGGGTGATGGGTGACAAATGCAAAATCAGATGAATAATTGATGAATGAAATTAGAAATTTCCTGATTAATTTGTGTTACGTTGTGTTCAAGATTTGAAACACGTTTAAAGAACTTGAAAGAAGCAGTGAATTTCGTGTTAGTGTTGAAGTTCCCCTTGGAAGGAGGTGTGGATCAGGGTCGCCGTTCTGAGGAAGAGGAGAGGCCAGGACGGAGATGGATGCTGTGCCTTTTCTCATGTTGCACATTTCCTCTGTGCTCTTAGTGCTGAAGCTCTTCATGTTTTATGTTTATAGATCCCTGTTGCCTGCAAGTCCTGCCCGTGTGGTTACGTGTTCATCAGCAGGAAGCTCCTCAATGCCAGGCTAAATGAATGTTCCTCTTCAGCCATTACAGGTAAATTGCCTTCACACACTCAGTAATTTGTAGGAAAACTGTCAGTTTTCCGGTGTTTTAATATTTGCTATATTTATTTAATGTAGTGAAGGTTCGGTAGAAACTGGAAAGAGAAAAACGCTTCAATGCCCCAAATTACAGAAACTTAACATATTTGTCTGGAGTTGATCTCGGACATCCAGCTCATAGTGAATAAAGATGTTTGGACTTTCTCCAGTCCAGACACAAACTGTTTATTCAGACACTGTATGATAAATCCACAATTATGCATTTTAACACTGTTATTTATCTCATTTTCATCACTATATCACCACTATCTTGCTAAGAGACCATTTTGCCATCATTGCCAAGAGACTCTTTTCACCTGGAAATGAAGGTGAAGGCATTTCCTGTCAAACTTTTCACCAATCAGAGAGCTTATATTGATGGTATTGTCTGATGTCCGATGAGGAGCAGCCAATCATAATGATGATGATGATAATGGTGATGATGGTGATGATGTCTGGTCTCAGACAGATGCCGCAGATAAAACTGCCACAATGTTGTATCTTTCTCCTTTCAGACATGTTGAACTTTAAGCGAAGAAGGACGGAGCGTATTCGTAAAGAGAGGATTGACTCCCCACTAACCAACGACATGGAGAACCGGAGAAGACCCCGCACCAACAGCCAATCAGATACCATCCGTAGGGGCCGGGGCAGACCAAAGACAGTGGGTCTGAAGAAGCAGGAAGAGGAGAAAGGTATGGGTTTTCCACACACTATGAACGTTGCAAACCCTCATTATCCAACTTTACAAGCAGCTGGAACTGGGAAGGATGTTGTTTCTGTAGAATAACCAGTACAGCTGACATGTGAGTACTTCCACAGAACCAGAATCTTCTGTGATTCTGGTTCTGTGGTTCTCCAAGTGGTGTCCACTGGTTGGTCAGATGATACTGGTCTCCAGTCTAGTACCACCTCGTCATACTGGAGACCAGTATGAGGAGGAGGTGGGATGTTTTACTTCTTCATGAAGCCTGTGTTGGTCTTTATTCTGTAGCTTCTGTGCTGATGAACTGATCAGATAAACTTTTTGCAGTGAATCTTTAGAAGCACCTGAAAAACTGTGGCCAGATGCTAATGTGTGGATCATTCTGTGTTGACAGAGAAACAGGAGAAGGAGGTGGATATTTACGCTGGTCTCTCCGATGAGAAGGCTTTTGTCTTTTCTGTGGCCTTGGCTGAGATCAACCGCAAGATCCTGGGACAGACGCTCATCTTATAGGTACAAGCCTGGACAAAACCAGGATGACTCAAGATGGCCAATCAAGTTTGAACTGAACTTTCATGTGCTTTACTTGCATCACAGGATAGCATACAGAAAACTAAACCACATCACGTGTTTGTCATCATGCACATTCATGCTGCAAAAACGTTTGCAGGGCAGAATGATCTGGTAGTTTGGTTTCTATTGTTCAGGTTTACATTGTTGACAGACACACGGAAAAATGTCATTTCCTGACTGTTCTGTTGACAGTACTCTCATCCATTTTGCATCATGAAGCTTCCTTTTTTTTTTTTTTTTTTTTTTTTTTTTTTACTTTAAGACCATGAATAAATAAAGAAATTCACTCTTCAAATAAATGTCACTTTCTGCTGCAGTAATTCAAATCAGGTCATATTTTTTCCCAGTAGAAAATAAACATGAAAATAAGACATTTTATAGCAGTAGTTATCATCGCTGTGTTAAAATCCTACCATACATGCATGCTGGCAAACCTTCTTTCTCCTGCTGAACGCCATAAACTAACGGCAACGGGCCCATTTTCATATCATTCACAGCGTGGCAGGAGACTTTAATGACACAACTCTAAAGACTGCACTCCTCAAGTCACCTCATGTAAAAGTTCCGGTAAGAGGGGAAAACGCCTTAGATCATGGGCAGTCTAATACTGAATACGGATAGAGAACTTCACCTCTCCCCCACCTCGTCAGACCATCTCTTTCTGTTGCTCATCCATATTTTAACTCCTCTCAGACGTAGATCTGGGCCCACCAGGAAAACTAACAACTAAGCAACACTGCTTCCAACACAGAGACTGGGACCAAAACACCAGGACATGGAAACATTCACAGGAAAAGGACTGGATGACATAATATTCTGTATGGAAATGTGTCTGTGGATAAGGGATTAGGTAATCTGGGTTCTTCCTGAAACCCTGGATGACCAGCCAGGGTTTGTCACTCCTCATAGCAACACTGCCTTCAGTTGGAACAATTGCAGAGCAATCCCAGCATGCTCCTTGTGGAGTACAGACATTCTGACGACCAACCTGGACCTCCCCCTCTCACATGTTCCAGGACTTTCTCACCAAAAGACCCCAGACTGTGTGGTCTTAGCCCCCATCTTTTCTCAACCCACATGCTGAGCACTGGTTCACAAGGTTGGGTGCCGAGTCCCATCCTGCACTGCCTCCACACCTACGACTGCCGTCCAGCACACAATAACGACATTATCATATTTGCTGATGACATCACAGTGGTCGGACTAACCTCATGGGAGAAAGGGCAACATGTAGAGAGTAGGTCCAGAGACTTGCAAGTTGGTGCTCAAACAACAATCAGAGATCATCATGGACAGAGGTTGTGCAGAGAGAGTCCACACATTCAGGTTCCTGGGAGCCCAGATCTCGGACAACTTGTCCCATTGTTGAACTGAAAACATCTCAGCTGTCATAAAGTAGGCACAGCAGCAGTTGCACTTCCTGAGAGTCCTCAGGAAGAACAACTTGGACAGAGAGCTGCTGATGGCCTTCTAACGCTTATCCATCCAGAACCTGCTGACTTCCTGCATCTCTACCTGGTACAGGAGCCCCACTGAGGCTGACAAAGCGAGGCTTCAGAGAGCTCAAAGCAGCACAAGGAAATATTGGATTCCCTCTCCCCTCACTGAAGGACATCCACATCCCCCAGTGCCTCAGCAGGACAGTAGCTACACACCCCCAGTTCTCAGCTGTGCGTTACGCTGATCTCTGGTAGACAATTTAATCCATCCATTCACCCATCAGTCCATTTCCTAACCTCTTAGTCCTGTTCAGGGTCACAGGAAGCTGGAGTCTATCCCAGTAATCATTGTGACATGTGACAGCAAGAAGCTCTGAGAGTTTAACATGTTTTTAATGTGTTTTATTGGAACTATTTATTTAAAGTATCCCACTGATTTTTGATGGAACAATGACTCATCTGTGGCTGGTCATCTTTGGTCATTTCTTTTAAAGGACTCTTCACTATGGTCATCCTGTTAGACCGGGTGGCTCCGCAGATCCAAAGCCCTGAAAACCTGAATCATGAGTGGTGAGAAGAAGTGGAGGCATACGCCACAAACTCAAAGGATCAAGCTCCTTCCATTAGTCTCATTAGTCACTTTTTAAAAAGATGGACTTGTCTGATGGAGACTTGGCTTAGGTGATTGAAGCAAGAGATCTGGTACCTGTCAATCAAAAGGACACGCCCCTAAATATGCCAAATTTTGATATGAAATTACTTGTAAACGGAGGAGTTAGAAAAAAATTTACTTCCCCGACAGTTGTCATGAAGGTAAACCTAAAACCTAAATATTAAACCTAAAATGTTTTTATGTACCGGGCTGGAAACATGTTTATTTCTGCCATGAAGTTGGCCTCTAACATGGGAGTCTGTGGGGATTTGCTCTGTTTTGGAGCCCCTAGTGGATGAGGGTGGAACTGCAATGTTTTGCTCTTCCGCATAGGCTTCACTTTTTACTGCCAGAGGCTCCATCTTTCATATACGGTCTATGATCGATGGTCACAAGATGGGTCAAAACAGACCACAATGCATCGCAGGCAGGGACTCAGAATGGCGCAAGTGACATGCACGTCAAAGCAGGTTAAAAAAAAAAAGAAAATTCATTTTTATCCTTATTTGTTGAATAAATATGCAAAGAATAAAATACAACATAGGAAAATAAAATATTTTCACATGAGTTTAGATTGGATTTGGATTGACAAGGTGGTTGCTGTGGTGACAGCCGATAGTCACATGATCTGCAGCAAGGAGAAAAATAGCCAGCGTCATGTCCGATTGCCATAAAGTTCACTAAATAGTCTGCTATATAGTGTAGCCCTATATAGTAAATGAAGTGTTCAGGAATATTGTGGACATTTGGACACAACCAGTGTTTCACCACTCAAACACAAGAGATTACCTTAGCAAGTGTAGCTAGAAATGCATGAAAGAGTTAGCAAATAGCATCATTACCTTATCTTTTTCTTGGCAGCAGACATTTCCATCTCTGTCGGCATTGTGGGACATTTGCAACATATATTAATAGGGACATGTACAAATATGAACATGTACAAATATAAAAGGTGAGCAAAAACGGCAAACAATGTTATTTTGGACTATAACAGGTAAGAGCGTTTGCCAAACAGACACGTCCTGCAGCATTCGTTACTGAGTTGTTCACTCTCATTTTCAGGGTCCGATTCAGGCCAGAACATGTATGACTGTTTGGTGTTGACATTACTGAGTAAAAACTTTGATTTGTTTACCAGTTCTGTCTATGGGTGTTTCTCAATTCAGGGTCTGCACACTTCCAAGTGCGGATTTGTCGGCTGCATGCGTCATCGTGGCGCGCCAAGTGTTGTCTCAATTCAAAGGCTCCTTTGAATCCACCCTTCAAATGCACACTTTGTTTGGCTCCAGATTAGTTTAAAACGAAGGATACAAGAGATGTATCCTCTGCAACCTCTCCTATCCCAGAATCCATTGCGTTCCTTATATAAAATAATGAGCAGCAGAGCGCTCTGGTGTAGGTACCACACCAGCGAGACCGTTTATTTATTTATTGTTGCCTATATATATATATATATATATATATATATATATACACACACACACACACACCCTGAATTGTATAGACAAAAATGAGACGGCGTCTCTAGTGTACAAGAATTACCCATAGTACTCCAGTCCTCCGTTGCCTGGCAACCACATATGCCAAGTTTATCTAATTACTGATCCTATTCTTCCACAAAAAGACACAAAATATTTTTTAAATGAGAGAAAATGGTGCCACTAATTTAACTTTGATTTATTGTCATTGTCCTTTGTGTGTAAATGACCAACATGAGGCGGTTTAGACGAGCTCTCCTCTGGCTGACAGCTCATCCTATCAAGCTGACGTTAACTTCAGTGGAAAATAAAGGATACATCTCTTGTATCCTTCTTTTTAAACTAATCTGGAGCCAAACGAAGTGCGCATTTGAAGGGGGGACTCGAAGGAGCCTCTGAATTGAGACAACACTTGGCACGCCACGATGACGTATGCAGCATAAATCCGCACATCGAAGTGTGCAGACCCTGAATTGAGACGCACCCCCTATGTTTCTAGAAGGAAAACAGCTGATGTGCGCGCTCTGACAACTACTCCTAGCAGTGGACAATTCAGATGCAGGACAGGGGGCAGAGCTTTCTCTGTTGGCTTGTTTCTGGCAGAGGCTGATCTGAGATGATCAATACAAAATAAATGAAGGGGTTTGTAAAAAAAAAAAAAAGCTTGATTATTTTTCCTTTTCTGGACTTGCATATCAAAACAAATTAGACTGAATTGTGCATAATAGACACTTTAGGCTCGCCATTATTCTACTAACTGACTGTCTCTGCTTGCCCCCGTTGCAACACACCTGACCGAAACTCATAAATAGGTTGACAAGAAGCTGCTGGATCCATTTGATTTGAATCAGCTGTGTTGGTGCAGGGAAACAACAAAAACCTGCCGGATACCGGCCCTCTAGGAATGGAGTTTGACACCCCTGGTATAAATACACTGAACAAAACGAGACACTGGTGACATGAATGAACTAACAAGAACAGGTGAAACTATTGAACAAACAAGGCTGACCAGGAAACAAGTCACAAGGGAGCTAAACAGGAAAAACTAGAAAATAAGACCGAAACTAAGACAGAAAAAGTCCAAACCAAAACACACATCACACTGCACATTCATATTCCCATATTTAATGTGCATCAAACAATATTTCCACATTCATAAATGTTCTTACATCTATGTATCGGTAAACAAATAAAAAATAAAGAATAAAGCACGTTTAGTGACCCTTACTAAAGATTAGTAAGGTTGTTCTGCAACCCTGTACCTGGTGAACATCACATTTTCATAAAATTATTTAAATTGTATAATATTTGGAGATTGCTTCAGCCCCTGTGCTAACCCATTCCTTAACTTTACCCCCGTATCAAAACACAAACTCCCCTCAGTGTTGTTCTCATTCTGATTTTTAGATTAATTTTTAGATTTGAATGTTTATTGGTAATAAGTTATTTTTTGTCTTGTGCAATATTTGTGCTGTTTGAAACTCCCCAATATCCATAATCTTTAATAATTTTGCCTTTAAAAATAATATGTTGATGTGTTCCAGATATTTAACATTGTGTATTGTTCGTATTGCTCTGTTTTGTAGAATGACCAGAGTTTTAAGTGAAGTTTTGTATGCGTTGTTCCAGACCTTAGCACAATAAGTTACATATGGCAGAATAAGTGAAGAATTAAGAATAAGCAGCGACTTATGTACTTCGACGAACGAGTTAATGTTATGGGATTGTGCTCAGTCCAACTAGAACTGTATGAAAACATATATTTTGTTGTTGCAGTCTTCGCATGTGACCACTAGAGGGCGGCAACGTGTTACAGCAACAATTCCGAAGTTGTAGAAGAAGAGTGTTTGGTTGGCTAACTCCTGGGTGCTAACATGGAGCCAGCAATCAGGTAAATCATTGAGAACGAACGTTATAGAATTAAAAATTGACCGGAAAATCGTTTAAATTAAACGTATGTGTGTCTGACAGAGCTTATCAATGCATTTACAACTGCGTGAGTTTGCATTAGCTTGCTAACTGCCGGTGATTGTCAGTATTAGCATCAGCATGCTACAGCCCCACAGCATGACGGGGAAAAACTGATCAACTGATCGATTTATCTGTTTTAATGTGAGAGAATGTTTCTTTTCATCACTTTCTATAATCTTTCTCAGATCAATTAAAAACCTGATCTGTTTCCCTCCTCTATTTTCAGTCTGTTTGGTCTTGTGTCCTCCATTTGCCCTGTGAATACTGACAGACCATCAGTAATCATCTCCTCGTTTTAATATTGAACTCTGGGACCACAGTAGCTACACACACTTTATTATCAGCAGTCTTTCATGTACAGAAATCCTGTGCTGTTTAAAATAAATCCCGTCCACAGTTGCTTCCGGAACAACTGTTAATAGCCCTACTTTACGAATTTTAACTCCGTTTATTTGGTTTTTTGTTGCGTTTCTATTCGCTGTTCATCCAAAGCTCTGCTTGTCTTCTACCCTTTTTCCCCCCAACATGCTTTTCAGTACGTCTTGCATAGGATGATTCTGTCCGTGACTTTACAAATTTGATCAATATTTGCGAGTCCTCTTCTGATGCAAAGTGACGATTTTGTTGCCCCCATGCAAATTCCCAAGGCTTGATTCTGAATGTTATTCAGCTTTCATAACAGTCCCTGCCACTGTGTTACACACAGTCCAATATTCACTTTATTCATACTAACACCTCATGATATTTAACATTTATAGATATCTATATTTGCATTTATAATCCACCTTCTGAATGTGTACCGTCCAGATAACCGTCTCATTAAGGATGATCATCATCACACATACCTAAATCACATTTACACTAACTAAATATTGGTGGTGTGGGAGGATAACTGACTGCTTCCAGAACATCCCAACTTTATATTCAGGTTTTTATTTTAGATAACATGAAATAACATTTAAGTTATATTAGTAAGCAGAGGTGGGGGCTTCACCTACTGGTCTGATGATGATTATGATGATTCCAGGTCTTGGTGGATAACACAACCCAGCTGGGTGAATCATGCATCTGAAAAAGCTTGAGATGATACGTCTGTCTCATTTTTATATGTTCAGGGACAACAGTAAGAACAAAGTCCAGCTTTAATGGTATTTATGATCCATAAAGACTCGATGTGGCACAAAAACCGGATTTGGGACAAAGTAGAGGACAGAGTGTGAATAATGACATATCTGGTTATTTATATCACAAAGGCTTCTAGAGGCTTATGATGGAAAGGAAACAGTTCTAGCACTGATTATGATTTTAAATATCGTTAAGCAGTTTTAAGAATACATCTGGAGGGTTTCTTGTTTTCCACATCATTGTCTCCATCCTGCTCATCAACAGCCTGAGACTTAAGACTAACTAAATAAAAAAAAACTCAATAAAAGCAGCAGAATCTGACTTTTTGTTTCAGTTTTGACCTGATCTGATGAAACTGCATTTTCTTAATGTTTCCTAACATCTCATTTCTGACCTCTCTTCTTCCTTATTAGATTTCTGCTTTAGCCGTGTTGTTGTCTTGGTGACAATGTCTGATCAGAAGGACCACGGTGATGATGTGGGGGAGCTGTCCACCAACAATGAATTTGAGCCTGACGATCAGCCCGGTGCAGCTCCGTTTGACCCGGAACTGGACCACAGCGATGACGACGGGGAGGTGTGCAGTCCCGCTGTCGTCTCCACACCTCAGAGTCCCTTCGTCCTGAGTGGAGCCAGCTCGGCCTTCTCCCACCGCAGCCACAGCATCTTCCAAGGCCTGGACGGCCTGGAGAAGCAGAGTGTCTTCTCTCTGGACCGAGGGACGACAAGCCAGACTCCATCCACCTTCCCGACTCCACCCACCTTCCCAACGCCACCCAAGAAGCGGGGAGTCCCAGACTACCTGCTGCACCCTGAGCGCTGGACCCACTACAGCCTGGAGGATGTTCCCGAGAGCAGCGATCAGACCAACCGCATGGCAGCTCACCACTTCCTGTCCAGTCTGCAGCCAGAGAAGATGCAAGACTCCTCCTGCGACGTCCAGCAGAAGATAATCTTTTCCAGACCAAAGAGACGGCAAAGGGACCAGCTGTCAGCTGATCAGGGGAAGGAACTGCACCTCAGTCACTTGGCAGAGGAGGAGGATGAGGAGGAAGATGTAGGCTGGAAAAGAAAGGATGCGAGAGGAAGAACTGGAAAAGTTCTGGAAAAGACAGACGGAGATAAAGATGAAAAGAAAGCTGTGAGTTCAGCAGAGAAGAAGACTATGGAGGACTGCAGCCCTGGATTCACCTTCAAGAAGCTGAAAGGAAAGGTCTACAGAAAGAACGCAGGACATGAGGACAACTGAGGTCCTCTCCTCATGTCCAGGTCCATGTCTGAACAGGAGTCAGCACAGACATTCTGTATGGACGGACAGCTTTGGAGAACATTTGGTAGCTCTACAGGCAAATAAACTAGCTGCTAAAGGTCAAAGCTACAAGCCACATAAACCTGGATGTCTTCCATGTATCTGAGATCAGAATATTCTGGAGATGTAGACCAGTTCAGGTCTAGAGCCAACAGATTACACTTGTAGGAGTTTGTGAAGCTTCCCTAACCTTTTAGTTCAGTATCATGTGGACATTACAGGACGTTACATGGCACCAGGACAGAGGAGGTATTGTCCAACCAAACCATCGTGTCGAGTTCTCAGATCTGGACTAACAAACCCAGATGATGTGGTCAGTGAGTCACGTTGCTCATGCTACAAGAGATGCAAGTAGTTGTTGTCTTGTAGTTGTTCTGTTGCTATGGCAACAGATGGTAACTGAGCATCCAGATATTGATCAGCAATAAAAGTAGCTCCACATGAGCGTGTTGTATGTGTGTATGTGTTGTGTGTATCCATGCGACGGCAGGAACACAGCGGCTAACATGGTTGCAGGAGCCATTTCTTAATGATTTGTGTATATATTGTTTGCACACTTGATGGCAGCATGGTACATTTATAGTCACAACTTATTTAACTAGAAACGTTTCTGCAGGTGACTGGTGTTGCTTGTACAAAGGTGTTGTTTGACTGTTCATTGTATGTTCATTCTTTTCTGACATCGCTTGTTATGGACAATATACTGACAATCGTCTCTAACAGATTTGTTTCATGATAGACATGGGGGAAAAAAAAGGTAAAAACGAATCCGTGTTGGAACTTGACGTTATCAGGCACAAGTTATCTTGGAAGTTATATTGAAACACTGCAATTAGGTTCCTGCAAGCCGTACTTCAGGTGCTGTAAGTTTAGGCTTAGCACCTTTACAGTGGTCTGCTAACCTGGGTGGGGTAGATGATGTCTGAAGAGCTGTTTTTCTTCTCTTCATGTGGAGAAAAACCTGCTTTTAGTTTTCATACAGAGAAAAGAGCAGATGTGTTTCCTCTGCTGGTTTGGATGAATTAATGCACTGATGAACCGTTTTCTCTGCTGTAGTTTTTATTGTAGTTTTATCGGTTGGACTTGTTTTGCTTTAATGCCATTATTTTTAATGTGAAGCAGTTTTACTCACTGGGATAAACTTTATTAATGAATTTCACTGGTCTACAGTGCCTTGCAAAAGTTACCCCCCCCTTGGCCTTTTACCTAATTTGTTACATTGCAACTTCTAATTTGACTATTTTTTTCAAATCAGAATTATACTTGATGGATCTGCACAAAACAGTCCAAGTTTTGAAGTGAAAAGAGAAATAAAAAAAAAATTAAAAAAAGAAAAATAAAAAAAAAACTGAAAATTGCCCTTTGTTATGAAGGCCCTAAATGCTCTGGTTCAACCAGTTACCTTCAGAAGTCCCACTATGAATGAAACAAAGTTCACCTGTGTCCAATTTAAGTGTCACATGATCTATCAGTATATATACGCCTCTTCTGAAAGGTCTCAGAGGCTGTAACATCTAATGAAGAGGCGCTGCTAACCAAACACCACTATGAAGACCAAACAAGTCAGAGACAAAGCTGTTCAGAAGTACAAGTCTGGGTTAGGTTATAAAAAAACATCTAAATCTTTGATGATCCCCAGGAGCACCATAAAATCCATCATCAAATGGTAGGAACATGGCACCACAACAAACCTGCCAAGAGAGGGCCGCCCACCAAAACTGACAGACCGGGCAAGGAGGGCGTTAATCAGAGAGGCAGCCCAGAGACCAAAGGTAACCCTGGAGGAGCTGCAGAGTTCCACAGCAGAGGCTGGAGTATCTGTCCATAGGACCACAATCAGCCGTACACTCCACAAAGCTGGGCTTTATGAAAGGGTGGCCAGAAGAAAGCCATTACTTTCTTCTAAAAATAAGAAGGCACGTTTTGACTTTGCACAAAGGCATGTGGGAGATTGTCAAACTGTATGGAGAGAGGTGCTCTGGTCAGATGAGACTAAAGTTGAGCTTTTTGGGCATCAAAGAAAACTGTATGTCTGGCGCACACTGAACACATCCCATCACCCCAAGAACACCATCCCCACAGTGAAACATGGTGGTGGCAGCATCATGTTGTGGGGATGTTTTTCAGCCGCAGGCACTGGGAAAGTGGTCCGAGTCGAGGGAAAGATGGATGGTGCTAAATATAGAAATATTCTTGAGCAAAACCTCTATGAATCTGTCAGTGATCTGAGACCAGGACGGAGGTTCACCTTCCAGCAGGACAATGACCCCAAGCATACTGCTAAAGTGGCTTAAGGAAAAAAATGTAAATGTGTTGGAATGGCCTAGTCAAAGTCCAGACCTCAATCCAATTGAGAAACTGTGGTCAGACTTAAAGATTGCTGTTCATAAGTGCAAACCATCAAACCTGAAAGAGCTGGAGCAGTTTCCCCTTGAAGAATGGGCAAAAATCCCAGTGGCAAGATGTGGTAAACTCGGAGAGACTTCTCAAAAACGACTTGCAGCTGTGATCACTGCAAAAGGTGGCTCTACAAAGTACTGACATTGGGGGGGTGAATACTTATGCACAATTATGTTTTCTGTTCCTCTGTCTCATTTGATGTTTGCATCACAATAAAAAACGTATCACGTCTTCAAAGTTGTGGGCATGTTCTGGAAATGAAATGATGCAAACCCTTGAACAATCCATTTTGATTCCAGGCTGTGAGGTAACAAAACAAAAAATGTCAAGGCGGTGAATAGTTTTGCAAGGCACTGTACATATGACAGTTATTACCTTGATTACTACTGCACTTCTATAATACTCTGTAAAGTACAACTGAATCCACTCACCATACACAACTCCTGATGGACCAGAGCTGTTATTATTACCTACACATATAACAGTTTCTGGCATCATCGGATGATTGTTGCCTTAGTTCTAAAGTCCTGTTGGTTTGATTGTCCCAATCCTGCTTAGTTTCCTGCTTTTATTTTGTAGTTTTGTCTCATTTTGTAGTTTAATCTCCTTTAGTAGAAACTTCCTGTTCATCAGCGCCCCTTCTTATATTTATTCTCTCCCAGATCATCATTTCCATATTGCCATGACTGCAATAGTCTGTCTCTATTAGTTTTTTCTACCCTGACTGTAAACCTTTGCTGTCAGTCCCTCCATCCTCATCCTCCTCACATGGTGACAATTTGATGCAGCAAAGACCCTGGAAAACAGCTAGAACAGGAGCTTTTAATGGTTTAACTGGGAACAGATCGGTAATATGACCTGTTTAACTGGGCACAGGTCAATAACATAACTGGATATAGAAGAAGCATTTCAGAGTCTCTCTGAATATGGAATATGGTTGGAGCTTCACCAATGGGATAAGAGTGGATGCTGGATCCATTGGATTGCTAGAATCAAGCATTACTAGCCGTGAGTATGCAGTTGTATAGTTTTGGGTTTGGGTTTGCTTTGGATTTACTTTTCTGTATACACACACACACACATATATGTAAACACTGCTAAAAAAAAATAAAGGGAGTTGAAGCACCACCAGCATTCAAAAGTGACCAAGCCATCAGCCAGAAAGCATCGACACAGAGAAGTACATATATATAAATATAAATATACATATATTTCTATATGTATATTGTGAGGGTCTGCTGGGAACATCTGGCAGAGTCCTCCGTCAGAGCGAGTTTCAACTCCCACTGCCACCTTCAGCAGAGCTTCAACCATGTCCAGAGTGAGTTCGGACATTGAGTCCGAGTTGGCTGTGTTCCGTGCCTCAAATGTTGAGGCAGCCAGCCGGAGCTGTGCCCATAAGGTCTTGGTGCCTGTTGTAGCGGTAATCCCAGAACTCGTTGGTGGACACCAGTAGTGAGGGATGCTGTGAAGCTGAAGTAGGAGTCCTATCGGGCCTTCTTGGCCTGTGGGACTCTGGAGGCAGCTGATGGGTACCGACAGGCTAAGCGGCATGCGGCTTCGGCTGTCACCAAGGCAAAAAGTCGGGCATGGGAGGAGCTTGAGGAGGCCATGGAGAAAGACTTCCGGATGGCTTCAAGGCAATTCTGGTCCACCATCCGGCGGCTCAGGAGGGGGAAGCAGTGCGTGCTCTGTCAATACTGTGTACAGTGGAGATGGGGAGCTGCTGACCTCTATTTGGGACGTTGTGGGTTGGTGGAGGGAATACTTGGAAGACCTCCTCAATCCCACCACCACCTCTTCCGATGAGAAAGCAGAGCTGGTGGACTCCGGGGCTGAAGTCGCTGAGGTTGTTAAAAAGTTCTTTGGTGGCAAGGCCCCGGGGGTGGATGAGATCCACCCCGAGTTCCTTGGGGCTGTCCTGGCTGACACACTTCTGCAACATTGCGTGGACATCAGGGACAGTGCCTCTGGACTGGCAGACTGGGGGGGTGGTCCCCCTTTTTAAGAAGGGGAACTGGAGGGTGTGTTCCAGTTACACGGGAATCACAATCCTCAGCCTCCCTGGTAAGATCTATTCAGGGGTCCTGGAGAGAAGGGTCCATCGGATAGTTGAATCTCAGATTGAGGAGGAGAAGTGTGGTTTTTGTCCTGGTCACGGAACAGTGGACAAGCTCTATACCCTCTTTGGGGTCCTGGAGGGGGCATGGGAGGCTGCCCAAACAATCTACATGTGATTTGTGGATCTGGAGAAGGCACTCAGCTGTGTCCATCGGCGGCTCCTTTGGGGGGTTCTCCGGGAGTATCGAGTACCGGACCCCCTTGTACTAGCTTTCCTGTCCCTGTACGACAGGGACCGCATTGCCGGTAGTAAGTCGGATTCATTTCCAGTGAGGATTGACTCCCCCATTTATCACCGATTCTGTTTGTAACTTATATGGACAGAATTTCTAGGCACTGCCGAGGTGTTGAGGGGATCCGGTTTGGTGGCTTCAGGATCGGGTCTGTGCTTTTTTAAGGATGAAGTGATCCTGTTGGCTTCATCTGGCTGTGATCTCCACTCTTGTTCACGAGTCAGGGAAGGATGGAGCGTGAGATCGACAGACGGATCGGTGCGGTGTCTGCGGTAATGCAGACTCTGCGCCGGTCTTAATGTGAAACATGCCACATCCACATCATATCATCCACAGAGTCAAGGAGCTCTAGAATGATTTCACCAAACCCTAAAAAGTTTGTTGCGTGTTTATTGCACTTCACTGGATCGGGACTGGAAAGATGGGTTGCCCTGGCTCATGTTGGCAGCACGAGAGGTTATGCAGACGAGTACAGGATATAGCCCAAATGATTTGGTCTTTGGTCACACTGTTCGGTGTCCTTTGGCTGTTTTACAGGATGACTGGAAGAAAACTCCGCCCCCTACTATGCTAACCCATTATGTGAATGGTTTTCGGCGGAGTTTGTATGAGACTGGGAAGCAAGCAAAACTAACTCTGGGCAAATCTCAGGAGAAGATGAAAAGGTTAATATTTTACTTTTCATTGTGTAAATTGTAGTATTGCTCCGATACCATTTCTTGATACCGATTCCTATACACAACTGTACAGTACTCACCAATGCCGATACAATACCAGTACCAAACTGTTTGAAAAATGTAAATATTAAGACTTTGTTTTTACTATTCTAAAGAATCGCTTACTCACTTGAATTCAAAGTCATCACTGTAATTTGTGTTGTATCGATACCAATACTTGCATCGGGAGGAGTCCCGATATTGCACTCAAACGCTGGAATCGGCATAGACGAGTACAAAAACTAACGCACAGATGCCATTTGCCGAAACTAATATTGAATTTAGAACAGGGCTCATTTAACTTCTCTTGCCTGACGCTCGGTGCCGTGAGATCACGTGTTTAGCTTTTAACTTGCCATTGATTCAGAACAGACACTTTTTGCCAATAGCGTGGCAGCTTTTTTATGTTCAGGAAAAACAAAGCAGCGTGATACAAGGTAGAAATGTCGGCGATTTAGAAGTATTTAAGTATCGAAACTCCAGCGAGTACAGCAGCTACATGCAACATATGTGGTCTTAAAGTTGCTAGAGGTGGAAGTAAAACCGCTAGTTTCAATACCTCGAACTTAATTAAACATTTGAGAACGAAACATGCAAACAAACACCAAGGGTTTGAGGCGATGGCAACTGCGATTAAGAAAAAGAGGGACGACAAGCCGCAACAACAAACCCTGGTCAGCTCACTTGAGAGGAGGGACCAGTGGGACGAGAAGAGTACAGCAGCTAGAAATATGTCTGAGAAAATTACTGAAATGATTGTGCTCTATAACCGTTACAGAGCAACACTAGTAAATTGAGTAACTACATATGTATCCCTGTTCTTTGTTCTAGCCAAAAAACTATTGTAAAAATATCAACAAAAATATTAAATTGATTTGAAATATTTTATGGTTAATAACATTAAATCACTTGATCACTTCTTAAAAAACACAACTATCAATCAAACAGAAAACAACAAAATAAGAATTTGTACAGTATAATTGTATTGTACAGTCTCAGATGGAGAATGTGTGCAGACTGGATGAGAATTTAATCACAGCACAGTGGAGCAGCAGCAAGGAACTGGGAAGCTTTATGAGGATGTGACTGGACGTACTGGCGCAGCAACACATTTATGTTTCATGTTGATGCACAAGATGGAAAAGACTGGAAAACTACAGCAGCTGCATCAGGCAGAGGAAACCTGGAGGTTCACTATGCTCTAACATCCACTGAAAAATGTTAAATACAAATTAATACTATCAAATATTTCAGATTAAATCAAACTTTATTTCTTGAGCACTTTTCATGCCACGGGCAACACAAAGTGCTTTACAAGATAAAATCAAGTCATAAGGATTAAAACAAACAGTGGATAAAAAGGCATTTAAAAAAATAATAGACACAAGCTCTTTCCACACACTCACACATACACACACACACACAAGGACATAGAGCAAAGAACCCCACCCACACACACCCACATTCCCCGAAAAACATAATTCCCTGAATGCTGTCTCTTTAACTGAATGCTGGGTAATAAAACAACTAAAAACATTAAGTAAGTGATAAAAATTCTGACATGGTGCTCATGTGAGGAACCAATACCCCGGGATCCATCCACACCAGGAGCCAGTCCCCTGCGTGCTCATAGGGGCCGTTGCCACAGCAACCGCACAACTCCCAGGCAGCAACGGGGCCACCCCGCAGCCATGAAGCTGCAGTGCTGGACCCCGCGCCACCCAAACAGCAGCGGTCGTCATGACAACAGCCCACAGACCAAACAGGCAGAGCCCCCAGCATGCTGGATCCCCATAAGGAAAACACTGGAGTTAAAACCAGAAGATGAATAACCTTAAGAAGCAGTGAGTAGTAAGAGCAACAAAAACAAAAAAATATACATATATACATAGAAGGACTTCATAATAATGTATTAAAAATAAGAAATCTAATAAAACCATTTAAAAATAAATAGATTAATAAATGAAGTAAATTAAGATAAGTAAATAAAGTAAAATAAAATTCAGTTAAATGCTAAGCTAAAAAGGTGTGTCTTGAGCCTCTTCTTAAAAACATCAACAGTCTCCGCGGCCCTGAGGCTCTCTGGCAGGCTGTTCCACAGTCGGGGACCATAATAAAGAGGTCTCACCGTATGTCTTAGTTCTGACTTTAGGAACCACTAAATGGCCAGTACCAGAGGACCTCAGGGTCTGCGAAGGCTCATAATTAAAAAGAAGGTCAGATAAATAAGAAGGCCCAAGACCATTAAGACATTTATAAACAAGTAAAAGAATCTTAAAATCAATCCTGAAGCGCACAGGAAGCCAATGCAGCGATTTTAAAACTGGTGTAACGTGTTCCCGCCCTCTGGTCCTCGTCAGAACTCGTGCCGCTGAATTCTGTAGTAATTGTAGGCTGGAAAGAGACTTTTTAGGAAGACCAGAGAGCAGGGCGTTACAGTAATCTAATCTACTGGAAATAAAAGCATCAGCACCTCTGTGCTGGCAAGAGAGAGAAATGGGCGGACTCTGGCAATATTTTTTAGATGATAAAAACCTGTTTTTGTTACATTTTTTATGTGTGGAATAAAATCCAGCTCAGAGTCAAGAAGAACACCCAAATTTCTCACACACCGGGAGGGATTAAAATGTTGTAAAATTGATAAAAGGATCTCTCTCTTGCCTTCAGGACCGAAAATTAAAACTTCAGTTTTGTCCTGGTTGAGCTTTTTTTTTTTTTTTTTTTTTAAACTCATAACATGCAGATTTATCCAGCAGGACCAGGCTGTCTTTGCATTAAGGCTTCTGTTACTGAGGCTTTGTCTCTTTGTGGATGTATAACTCCAACTAAATTAACCTCATTATTCTCAGAAAAAAAAATATGTATAGTAATATGGTTATGTATAGGTAATATTATAATGTAAAGTTTACAACCAGGAATTAAAACCAGGCAAACTAATACAGCCATAACCAAAGGCTAAATGTAATATCTAACAAAAATCTTTACATGCGAACAAACAACAGCTAATAACTGCAATAAATTCATAATAAAAACAGATTTATGGATGTCATCTAGAGACCGGCTGCTGTTAGCTAACCACAGTTTAAACTACCACTAGCTTGTTACTTACACAACTAATAAACATAAATTGGCCAAATTAAATAACACAGTTGACTTATTTGTTGCAGAATATGTAGCTAATGACTCACAACGACAAAAAACTGTCGTCATTTCAGCCACTTATCTCAGAAAATGCTTCCAAAACACCAAAAATGAATGACAGTTGAACTATTGGTGTTTGGAACCATAGACATCATATATATACGTGTGTATATGATGTCTATGTTTGGAACTATCGGCAGCTCCATGAACCACGGAGTTCCAGGTTCAATGGCATGCAGACCAGACACTTCACTCTGAACGGCAAAGAGTCCTGAAAATTAAGAAGAACTAAGATTCACATAGAACAGAGGTGTCCAGCTCCGGTCCTCGAGGGCCAGAATCCTGCAGGTTTTCTATGCATCCCTGCTCAGACACACCTGATTCAAATTAATTAGTAGTAGAGCTTAATCAGTTGTGCACGTCATTGGCTGTTTGATCCATTTAGTGGAAGCTAGATGTGTTGGAACAGGAATACATGGGAAACCTGCAGGACAGCGGCCCTCGAGGACCGACTTTGGACACCCCTGACATAGAACAACAAAACACTCTCTTACCTTGCTCTTACCATTTCAACATGAAATCAGCACAAAAAAACCCCACAGCTGTGAAGTCTATCCTGCCTTCAAGCAAGAACCAACAAAACAAGCACGACTACACGTTGCTGATGGAGCTAACGCCTGTTAGCAGCAAGAGGGTATGAGACGCTGCTCCTACAGGCACCCCAGAAATAAACTACAAGGAGCAAAAAAGGAATACATTGGAAGAGGAAGCAAGTATGGCCATGGAGACAATTCTAAAAGCAATTGATGTATTAGGCAAGCATCTTGACGACCACATGGAAGAGATTGGTAGCAAAATGCAAAGCCACAGCACAATGCTAACGTCTATTACTAAAACAGTCCAGATAAACTCAGAAAAACTCAAAGAGTGCAAGGCGAAAGTTGGAAATCTGGAAAAGCAAGTTGAAAAAAAGAAAATGGATATCTGCAAGAACGTATTTTGCACCAGGAAAGATACAAAAGAAGATGGAGTCTCTGCATAAAAGATAGGAAGGAAGAAACTGAAGAAAATATTAGAAATGAGACCCAGGCAGATTATAGTCCTGTTCACTAAAAGAACAGTCAGAGAAGATATATGGAAACGAACCAAAAAAATTCCCCGTCTGTAACGAAGAACGGATTCGTTTTGCTGAAGATCTCACAAGAGAAGGTATGCTTGCCAGACAAAGACTTTGGCCAAAAATTCAAAAGGCAAAAAAAGAGGGAAAGGCTGCAGAATATCAGGGCCCATTTGGGTTAATTAACGGTCAGCAGGTTATGGAAGGAAGGATAAAGCAACTTGAACGCCCAGCAGTGGATGACGTCGGACCCATAGGACTCTGCTCTCAACATTCTCTCAACTTAAGTCACAAGGACTATTGTTCCTATTGTTCTTATGTGTTCTATTTCTTCTTTAAATAATATTTCTTTCATCTGACTTAACTCTAGAGGACTAAAAAACTGTTAAACGTAAAGGCATTTTTCTGTTTTGCAAAGCGCAGAAAGCTAACTTTGTTTTCCTCCAGGAAACTCATTCCGATACCTCAGAAGAAAAATTCTGGTTTTATCAATGGGGGGACAAAATCTTTTTCAGTCAAGGCTTGAATAGAGCAGCAGGTGTAGCGATCAGCCTATACAGGTTTTCGGGTAAGATCATTCCCACAAAAGCAGATTCAGAAGGACACTGGGTAGTGTGTGTTGTGGATAACAACAGTTATCAAAAAACTTAAATGAATCTATAAGACAGAAAATATTATAGTGGAAGGAGATTTTAATATTTGTCCAGATGAATGGATGGACAGGTTCCTCACGAACATAAAAATCCAGTCGTCTTAAATTTTATGAATGAGAATAAATTAATTGATATAAGGAGAACACTCAATAAAAATAGGAGACGGTACACTTGGTTTAAACCAAATGGTCAGAGCCAATCCAGAACCAATTACTGGTTCATTTCTGAACCACTCTCTCAGGTGGATGTAAACAAAAAAATAGGGTGCAGTCCGCTCAGTGATCTTTGCTGCATACACTTAAATTTAACCAGAAATGGAAGGGAAAATAAAGTTAAAGGATACTGGAAATTTAATGCCTCCCTACTGTAGAATGAATAAAACTGTAATGAAATAAAGATCCTGATAAAAGAGACTGTAAACAATCATCTGAGCACAATCATATCAAAATGGGAATACTTGAAATTCAGCATAAGAAAGTATGCAATTAGTGTCAGTGAAAAATAGGTAAGGAAAGGGAACTAATTGAGAATATTATAAAAGAACTTCTTTAATATTATATTAAATCTAATTGGAACAAAGAGGACCATGTAAGGATGAATTCTCTGCAATCCCAGTTGGATGAGCTTTATCTTAAAAAAGCAGAAGGGGCGTTCATAAGGTTCAGAGCTAACTGGATGGAAAAAGGTGAAAGAAATACTTCATATTTTTGTAAATTAGAAAAACTTAGACAAGAATATAATGCTATCAACTCAATACTAATAAATGATCAAAAAATTACCAATCCACATAAAAGAGAAATATTTGAGTTTTATAGTAATCTTTACACTTAATTGTTTTCACAATCAGGGGAAAAATTTTATTCAAAAGAATACAAAATCTTATTCCAATTATTGATGATAATTACAAAAATATATGTGATGAGGAACTAAGGATTGAAGAAATTTATGTAGTTATTAAAAAGATAGCTCTAAATCATTCTCCAGGTCCTGATGGACTGACCGCTAATTTCTAAGACACTTTTGGTATGAACTAAGAAAGTTCTCACTCTGAGAAATAAAGATAACCTTAAAAAAATAAAGAACTGAATGAAATAAAAAATACTTTATTAATCCCCAAAAGGAAATTCAACATTGTAGTAGATAATTAACTAGAGGAGGTCTTGTTCCGGAGGCTGATGGCTGCTGGCAGGAATGATCTTCTGTATCTTTCAGTCTTACATCGGACCTGAAGAAGCCTCTCACTGAACACACTTTGTTGTTTCATCACTGTGTTGTGGAGAGGGTGTGAAGAATCCTCCATCATCTTCATCAGCTTGTGCAGCATTCTTCTTTGGACAATCAGCTCCAGCGGCTCCAGAGTTACTCCAAGCACAGAAGCAGCTTTCTTGATCAGTTTGTTGATTCTCTTCAAGTCTCTGGTTCCGATGCTACTACCCCAGCAATGTTGTCTTTTTTTCTCTCTTTCACATGCACTTGTTCTGAAAATGCTACCTTCTTTAATAAAGATTACTTTAAAAAAAAAAAAAAAAAAAGGGGTCAATGAACCACGTGACTTTCGCATTCATAGTTGGAGTGTCGCCACTCTCATTGGAGCCCTCCCTTTTGCGCATGCTCAACATGTTCCAGCAGTCCTGATTGGCTGCAACGCTTCAGACCGGGACATTTTGAAAGTAACAGAGTGAACGCTGTTAGTTTGTCAGAGAGACATAAAGTAGGACGGCTGTTTTATTTCTCCGTATCAAACTGTAATTAAGTAGTGTGTTAGAAACACTCCATGGAGCAGGAGCCTGCTTACACTGTCAACGACATGTCGGACATGGTTGTGGTTGATCTGGTTTCTACCGTTCAATCTGAACTCGTCGCAGAAACCAACCCCTCTGAAGAAAAACACAATTTGTCAGATATAAATCAAGGTAAGTAGCAGGATTTCAACGTAAACACTGATGTTTAAGTAGTTGGCATTAATATCGATGTATCGAAAGTTAGTTTAAACCTTAACCCTGGGGCTAACTAACTAGCTTCAACCAGGTAAGGACGCATTCCGTAACTTTTCCCCCTTAAAACTCGGCATCCCGGACTTGTTGGACGACACAGAGACGTGTTTCAGCTGCTTTTCTGGAGCCACTGCTGCCCAGCAGCGTTCCGAGGCGGCGAAACCGACATTATCCAACTTTCCCACGCGGGACGCGACGTGTCGTTTTATCATCAGGATCTGGCTGTTATGAACACGAAACATCTCTGATTCAGCAAAGAAACACGAAAGATGAAAAGAGAGAAAACTAGAGTCGTGGTGAGATGGTCTTCAGCTGGATAGAGAGCCGACAGGCCAGGTAGGATGCAGGATGGAGGGGCGTCGGTAGGGGGCGCTGACGGGAAAATGGCAGAAGTTCTGGTGGGTCTCAAAGGCCAATGCAGACTTTCAGCTTGCTATCTGGGTTAAGTCACTGTGTTTCTCCCCTTTAGAAACGTCTGTGTGCTTATGTTATTATTTAAACGTGACACAAGGTCGTTTGTGTGTCAGTAGGCAGACTCCCCAGTGAGCTGAACCAGTGCTTTGTATGGAAGCTTGTGACTGTGGACTGGTCTTTGTGTTGCTGTCAGACCTGCTTTTGTTTGCTCCAACAGCCCTGTTTCAGACTGATGAGAAGGAAGGGGAACATGATGATGATGATAGCGGGACAGATACCTTCATCAGTGAAAAGGCTGGGACTCAGCTGCAGAGATGCGAGCAGCATGGAGTAGGGAGCTGCAGGCTTCCAGACACCTTCCAGACCAGCAACCTGCTGTTCTATGACAGGTTTAAGGCCTATCAGGACTACATGCTTGGTAACCACAAACAGAATCCTACCTGATCTGAGGGGTTGGACTTATATTTAATCTATGTTTGTGTGTCTATGAAGGCGACTGTAAGCCCTCAGAAGTGACTGCATTCACAGCAGACTACCTGGAGAAAGTTCTGGAGCCTTGCAACTGGTTAGCTTTATGGTGCACTGACGTCTTTGATGTTCTGGTGGAGGTGAGACCACACACATCTTTAAACCTTTACACTGCATGTCATCTTCTGTTGTTGTTGTTCCACCATCCAAATCTGAATCTTTCTTATCCCAGTCAGCATGCATTTTTCATTTTTCATTTCATTTTTCATGCAGACGTGATGTTTTCTGTCTGCTGTCAGATTATGTGAAAAATGAATTTATGAATAGATATAGCAGAAAAAGAAAATAGAACTTTGTAGAGATAACACACACAGCTCAACAAGGCTTTTCTCATCTGCACATCATTCTGTCAAGTCTTGGCTTTCAGTAGAAAAAAATAGACACAAACGCACAACAGAAACTATTTACATGTTTACACATTTTTCTCATTTCTGCCACTTCGGAGCTGCTATCCTCACCAAAGCAAGTCCAACACAGCTGCATCAGACACATTATCTGGACTGTATTCCAGCCACAGAGGACCATTATTTTTCTTCATTTCTGCTCATTTGTTGATCTCTGGCTGCTCCTGATAAGTCAGTGGGTTTGGATTTGATGAATGGATGTTAGATGAATGAAATTAGACTGAAATGACTATATCTGTTCATCATTCATGAGATGAAAAGTGAAGTTTGACTTGTCGGTGACTTCAGGTGGAGGAGTTGGACCTGAAGCATCTGAAGGCATGTGTGAGGCTGGTGCTGCCTCTGCAGTGTCACACCAGAGGCTGTGAACTCACTGAGGAGGCCATGAATTCTCTTCTGGAGGCAACTCAGTACAAAATCCCCCTGCAGAACCTGCAGGTGGTCTATGATGAGTCTGGGGACCTGGATCAGACCGCTCTGGCTCTGGAGCACCTCCGGTAGGACTGACTAGACCTGAACCTGGAGTTAATGTTGTCCCACCTTGAATTCCTTCCTCTATTCTTCTTGTATCTTCAGGTTTTTCTATGAACACATCTGGAGGCGGTGGGATGAGGAAGATGAGGATGATGAATTTGACTACTTTGTTCGTTGTGTGGAGCCTCGCCTCAGACTGTGAGCACATCTCCAATGTCTGTGATGCTTTTCTGTTGGTTCAGTCCATGATAAAATGTTTTTCCTCAGCTACTATGACGTCTTGGAGAACAGAGTCCCGGCGGGCCTGGTGGCCGAGTACCAGTCCTTACTGGAGAACTGCTCCCAGTGCTTCCAGCAATTCTCTGAGCTGCGTAACAGCCTCAGTGCAGACTCAGACTCTGAGCTGGACAACGTGTCTATGGTGGAGGGTGTGAAGCTCTGTGAACAGCTGGAGACCTTCAAACGCAAGTTACATCTGATCGAGAACCCCCTGTTGAGGTGTGTCTTTCATCCCCTTTTAGATGGTTTACATCATCGTCTTGTTTTACAAGGGCCTGAACCTCCTCACCCCATCCAGGTATGTGCTGGCTTACAAAGGAAACTCCATGCAGCAGAGTGTGCATAGCCGTGGGCTCAGAGCATCAGGTATGAAGGTGGTTCATGTGGTGATGGCCTCCTGCAGCAGTATCCAGCTCCAGTCTCTCCTCAATGCTCGTCTGATGCCTCTGTGCTCCTCCGAGGACGTCCAGATCCAGGTCAGTACCACACAGGAGCTGCTTCTTTGGGTGTAGCGTGAATCAGATGAGGTTCGCTCCAGCAGTTAGACCTGTAAACAGAGACAGCAGGTCTGCTGGCAGTTGTGGATGGGCTGCTGTAGATTTTTGATGTTTATTCAAGGATCATCACTGAGGAGGGGAAACATCTCAGGTTTGTTATTTCTAAAAATTATCCAGGTCTGTAGTTGTGCAGGGTCGACTCCTCTTTTTTTACTGAGAAGACCAAACTGCAGTAAATACAAGTGCAGACGGATGTGGACAGAAGACCGATAAGACATTAGGAACTCTGCAGATGACAGACATGCCAGCTCAAACTGAGATGATCTGTATCTTCTGTCTGGTGTCTGGAAGTTCAGACTAGGGCTGCATGATTATGACCAAAATAATAATCACAATTATTTTGATCAGTAGTGTAAGCACAATTTATTAATCACGATCATTCATTGTCTGGAAAAACATGTATTTTTAATACACCACTTGTAAACAACTTACCTGGCAACTGTCCATAATATACATATGTGTGTGTGTGTGTGTATACACTACTCACAAAAAGTTAGGGATATTTGGCTTTCAGGTGAAATTTATGGAAAATGCAATATGTTCATGCTACAGTGATATAATTTCATAAAAGTAAGACATTTAAGTAGAAGGATGCACTACTGATTTCCTCATCTCAAAAAATTCATTCAACACAAAAGGTAACAACAATGGTAGTTACACCACAACAAAAAATTTGAACGTCTCAATATCTGGTCATGTGCCCTTGAGCATCAATTACAGCTTGACAAAGACGTCTCATGCTGTTCACAAGGCAACTTATTACCTGCTGAGGCATGGCATCCCAGTCTTCTTGAAGGGCAGCCCTCAGGTCATTGAGGTTCTGGGGTGCAGGGTCTCGAGCCTCTACACGACGGTTCAGCTGATCCCACAGGTTTTCAATGGGATTCAGGTCTGGAGAGAGTGCAGGCCATTCCATTTGAGGTACACCAGTCTCCAACAGCCGTTCCCTGATGATGCGGCCTCGATGAGCAGGAGCATTGTCGTCCATGAAGATGAAATTAGGCCTGTGCTGTTCATGTAGGGGCACAATCACTGGATTAATGATGTTATTCAGGTAGTATAGGCTCACTGTACCATTCACAAAGTGTAGGGCAGTTCTGTACCAAGTGGACACCCCTGCCCACACTAACACCGCCACCACCAAAAGCTGGCCTGGTGACAGTGGCTGATGCATAGCGCTCTCCCTGACGTCTCCAACATCGTTGCCGGCCATCATTTCTGCTCAGTGTGAATCGACTTTCATCAGAGAACAGCACTGAGGCCCACTGGTTCCTCGTCCAGCGTAAATGCTCCCTGGCCCATGCAAGACGATGATGCCTGTGCCTGGTGGTGTTGTCAGGTACCCGTGCAGGTCGTCTAGCACGCAGACCACGCTGATGGAAATGGTTTCCAATGGTCTGACGTGACACTTGGGTGCCTCTCACCTCTCTTAAACGTGCCTGGAGTTGAGTGGCATTTATCATCCGGTTTCTCAGGGCAGTGTTCACAATGTAGCGGTCATCAGCACGGGATGTGGCCAAAGGACGTCCACTTCTAGGCCTTTCTGTGACTCTTCCAGTCTCTCGATATCTCTGTTGCAACCTGCTGATGACACTCTGTGACACTCCAAGCTCAGTGGCCACTTCTGTCTGAGAACGTCCTGTTTGAAGCATCGCAATGGCAAGGGACTGTTGTTCCATTGTTAGGTGTTGTCTTGGTCTCATGATGTCGAAATGTGAACAGCATGATGAGGACAACTGTTTAAACACCAGCTCTAATTGAACCAGGACATTTATTGGTCAATTCAAGGATCACACACCTGCCGTGATTTTTGCCGTTAGAGAACAGCAATTTGTGCAAAATTTATTGAAACATTTAACAGTTGGACATGTGCATTTAAAAGCTTAGAGAAGATCACATTAAGTTCACCTGTACAGGTTTGAATGCATTTTAGGCTTGTTAAATTTCACCCAAAAGCTGAATATCCCTAACTTTTTGTGAATAGTGTATATCTATATCTATGTGTGTGTGATTTATAGTTCCACAGCGATCCAGTGTCGGCGGTGGATGCCTGCTATCAGGATGATGTTGTGATTGTTCTGCCAGGGACCTACAGCGTCAGCAGTTCCATCTTCATCCCAGACTCCATCACTATTGAAGGTAGGCAATTTTGTGCATGAAACAGAACCATCAGCGTACTAATCCGTCCGGAGGCCCTATTCAGGACGAGGTTCTGATGTGTGTCTGTGTCTCTCCGGCAGGTTTTGGTTTTCCTGATGAAGTTGTAATTGAGGAGAAAAATCAAGGAGACTCCTTCGTGGAGTCGGTGGGAGCTGACGTCCGACTTTCCAACATTAAGCTGATCCAGCATGGAGCCATAGAAGGAATCCTGTGTGAGTCTATCAACAAATAAAAACTTGATTTCCTGCCATGTTTCAATCAGCAGTAACATCTTTCTGGATCAGGCGGAGCAGGGTCAACCACACTAAATCTTCATAGTAAAAACTGGTTTCTTAAAACAAATATTAAAAAGGTTAAAATATTAAAACCCCAGTCCTCTAAAATGTCAACTGTGTGGCTTTGGGTGGTCCTCCTCTCTGCAGCAACGGATCCACTCACGCAGCCCTCAGTTCTGCGGCACCACGTCCCAGGACCTGCAGAGAGGAGCACACACGGCAGTCCACAATCCTAAGAGGGGAACCCTCCTGCCTGAGCCTGCAGCCAGCCTTTCCCTCTGGACCCTAAACTTAGCCATTGTACTCACTCTTGATCCTGGGCCAGGAATATACGAAGGCCCATGACTGAATAGCTGTGCCATGGGGTCCAGATTGGCTGCTGTACTTCAGGCTCCTGCCTTACCATCACCAAGCCGCGGTGGGACCCATCATCACTGGCTTCTCAGTAGTCCCTTCCTCGTCATCGTCACCATCATCGTTGTCGTTGTGATCACAACCACCATCATCATCATCCTGATTATCATCGCCATTGTCATCATCGTCGTGCTCACCACCACTGTCGTCGTCATTTCCTTCCTCCATTTCTTTGGAGCACTGTCTCCTTTCCTTTTAGTTATGCTCTCTTGCTCTCATTCATGTCACCTGTTGCTCCACTTTAACTTGTCTGCTCCAGACACTCACAGGTGTTCTCACTTAACAATTAGGGTTGAGCTTGTTAGGCCTCCCGGGGGGTTAGTAGCACAGCAAAAGTTGAAAACACATGCAATAAAATAATTTTATTGAAAAATCATGCATTTGACCCCTTCACACATATAGGTTATGAACAGAATCTGTGATAAAGGGCAGCCTTGTTGGAGTCCAACCCTTACTGGAAACAAATCCAACTTATTGTCGACAATGCGGACCAAGCTCTAACACCTGTCGCAGGGACTGGACAGCTCGTACAAGGGGGTCCTGTACCCCATACTCCTGGAGTACCCCCCACAGGAATCCCTGGGGAATGCAGTCGAATGCCTTCTCCAGGTCCACAAAGTACATATAGACAGGTTGGGCAAACTCCCATGCCCCCTCCAGGACCCCAAAGAGGGTATAAAGCTAGTCCACTGTTCCACGACCAGGACAAAATCACACTGCTCTTCCTCAGTCCGAGATTCGTCTATCCGGTGGACCCTCCTCTCTAGGACCTCTGAATAGACCTTACCAGGGTGGCTGAGGAGTGTGATTCCCCTGTAATAAGAACACACTCTCCAGTCCCCTTTCTTAAAAAGGGGGACCACCACCCCAGTGTGCAAATCCAGTGGCACTGCCCCTGATGTCCACACAATGCAGGCGTGTCAGCCAGGACAGCCCTACAGCATCCAGAGCCTTAAGGAACTCTGGGCAGATCTCATTCACCTCCGGGGCCTTGCCGCCAAGGAGCTTTTTGACCACCTCAGCAACCTCAGCCACAGAGATAGGAGAGTCTACCCCTAAGTCCCCCAGCTCTGCTTCCTCACCTGAAGACGTGTTGGATTGAGGTCTTCGAACCATACCTTCCACCGACACACAACATCTCGAGTTGAGGTCAGCAGCTCCCCATCTTCACTGTACACAGTATTGACAGAGCACTGCTTCCCCCTCCTGAGTTGCCAGATGGTGGACCAGAATTGCCTCGAAGTAGTCCGGAAGTCTTTCTCCATGGCCTTGCCGAACTCCTCCCATGCCCGAGCTTTTGTCTTTGCGACAGCTGAAGCCGCATGCCACTTAGCCTGTCGGTACCCATCAGCTGCCTCCAGAGTCCCACAGGCCAAGAAAGGCCCAATAGGACTCCTTCTTCAACTTGATGGTATCCCTCACTGCTGGTGTTCACCAACAAATTCTGGGATTTCGACCTTACGGCCACAGCTCCGGCTGGCCGCCTCACAATAGAGGCACGGAACATAGCCCACTCGGACTTAATGTCCCCCGCCTCACTTGGGACATGGTTGAAGCTCTGCTGAAGGTGGGAGTTGAAGCTCGCTCTGACGGAGGACTTTGCCAGATGTTCCCAGCAGACCCTCACAACACGTTAGGTCTGCCAGATCTGGCCGGCTTCCTCCCCCACCATCTGAGCCAACTCACCACCAGGTGGTGATCAGTTGACAGCTCCACCCCCCTCTTTACCCGAGTGTCCAAGGCATGTGGCCGCAGGTCCGATGACACGACTACAAAATTGATCATTGAACTGCGGCCCAAGGAGTCCTGATGCCAGATGTACATATGGACACTCTTATCTTCAAACATGGTGTTCGTTATTGGACAATCCATGACGAGCACAGAAGTCCAACAACAAGACACCGTTTTGGTTTAGAGAAGGGGGGTACCATGCCTCCCAATGACTCCCCTCCAGGTCTCTGTCATTGCCCACGTGAGCATTGAAGTCCCCCAACAGAACAATGGAGTCCCCAGAAGGAGCACCCTCCAGCACTCCCTCCAAGGATCCAGAAAGAGTGGGTACTCTGAACTGCTGTTTGGTGTGTAAGCATAGACAACAGTCCCCCCACCCAAAGGCAGAGGGAAACTACCATTTCATCCACCGGGGTAAACCCCAATGTACAGGCACCAAGTCGGAGGCTAATGAGAATGCCCACACCTGCTCGGCGCCTCTCACCATGAGCAACTCCAGAGTGGAAGAAAGTCCAGCCCCTCTTGAGGGAACTGGTTCCAGAGGCAAAGCCATGCGTCACAGTGAGTCCAACTAGGTGTTTGGATCTAGCTGGGACTGCTCAACATCGCGCACAAGCTCAGGCTCCTTCCCCACCAGAGAGGGGTGACCTTCAATGTCCCTAATGCCAATTTCTGCAGCTGGGGATCTGACCGCCAGTGTCCCCGCCTCTTGTTGCTGCCCAGTTCACATTGCAACTGACCCTTATGGTTCCTCCCACCGATGGTGAGGCCACAGGAGGTGGGGCTCATGTAACCCTTTTGGGCTGAGCCCAACCGGGCCCCACGGGCAAAGGCCCGGCCACTAGACGCTCGCTCTCATGCCACACCCCCAGGCCTGGGTCCAGAGGGGGTGACCCGCATCCAGGCAAGGGACCACTTTCGCCCACGGTCGTTATCATCATAGGGGTCTTTGAGCTGCACTTAGTCTGGTCCCTCCCCTCGACACCTGTTTACCATGGGTGACCCTACCAGGGGCATAAAGCCCCAAACAACATAGCTGCTGGGATCTTCAGGACACATAAACTCCTCCACCACAATAAGGTGGCAGCTCAGGGAGGGGATTTTAGTAACGTGGCATTAAAAACACATGGACCACTCTCGTACAACTCGCCCTGCTGCGGATGAAGTTGCTCCTTAAATATGAAATGGCTGGGTTCATTACACATAAAAGCAGACATGGCTCCCTGCAGTGATCCTTCTCCGCTGCAGACAAAGCTTCTTGTGAAGTATGAATAAACCCAACGAAAACTATTTTTTTTCTTGTTCTTGCTGCCTCGAGAGCAGGAACACGGCTCTCCTTCTCGTGGAGGATGTAACAAGCTTGAGCCGAGTCCCAATCGGACAGAGTCTGGCAGCCTATCTTAATGTGAATGACCCTTCGTCTCTCTACTTTGATTTATAACTGCTCTGTAAAACCATCTGTGTCTGAATCCACCAAACTGGTCCCAGTACTGGTAAATAACCTGTTACTGGTCCCAGATTATTGATTTGTGTGCGTTTGGTCATCAGGTGTGCGTGAAGGGACGTTGAACATGGAAAACTGCGTTCTGCAGTGCGACACCACCGGCGTGATGGTGCGAACATCTGCACGTCTCACCATGAACATGTGTGACTTGTACGGCTCAAAGGTGGGTCACATGACCATGTTTTCATCATCCTTCTGAAACACAGTAAGCAGGATCAGCTGACATGACGTTTGTCTGTGTGCAGGGTGCAGGAGTGGAGATCTACCCTGGCAGTGTTTGCAGTCTGGTTAATAATGGCATCCATCACTGTAAAGATGGGATTCTCATCAAGGTGAGACCACATGAGGCTGCTTACTGGGATTTACACCCACAACTTTCTCTAGACTTTGATTGGTGTCACTTTGCTGCTTGAATGTGTCGTCTTCTGCCCCTCGCCTGAGTCTAATGTGCCTCGTGGGAGGAGCTAAAACCCTGATAACACCTTTTTATGCTGCAGTTTTCTGTGCATGTTGCCTTGTCTGGGATAGATTCCTGCCAGATATCAAGATGATCCACAAGTTTCACTCAGAAAAGCAATTTTCTGATAAAGAAATGTGCAGAGCTTCTGTCGGAGGTTGTCATCTGGGGAGGAAAGGGGAGTTTTTTTCCTTCCCACTGTCACCTCATGCAGCTGAGGATGGGGGATTGAATCGAAGTCATGACTCGATGCAATCAGTTGGTTTCTATTATAGGATATGTATGAATTGGCTTAAAATGATGTGTATGTTGATTCGTGTATGTAAAGTGCCCTGACAACATTGTTGGGAAGGGGCGCTATACAAATTAAGTTGAATTGAATTGAATAGAGCGCCCGTGTGTGTGTACGCAGGACTTCGCCAGTGAGCTAGATGGAATGCCATCCATAACCCTGGAGAACAACGTGATCCACAACAACGAAGGCTTTGGAGTGATTCTGATAAAACTAGGTGAAGGACAACATGGTGGCGTTCCTGTTGACGGGGGTGATGGTGAACATGGTGGCGTTCCTGCTGACGGGGGTGATGGTGAACATGGTGGCGTTCCTGCTGACGGGGGTGATGGTGAACATGGTGGCGTTCCTGGTGACGGGGGTGAAGGACAACATGGTGGCGTTCCTGCTGACGGGGGTGATGGACTACATGGTGGCGTTCCTGCTGACGGGGGTGAAGGACAACATGGTGGCGTTCCTGCTGACGGGGGTGAAGGACAACATGGTGGCGTTCCTGCTGACGGGGGTGATGGACTACATGGTGGCGTTCCTGCTGACGGGGGTGATGGACTACATGGTGGCGTTCCTGCTGACGGGGGTGATGGACTACATGGTGGCGTTCCTGCTGACGGGGGTGATGGACTACATGGTGGCGTTCCTGCTGACGGGGGTGAAGGACAACATGGTGGCGTTCCTGCCGACGGGGGTGAAAGTGAACATGCAGATCCTCAACCCGTCTCTTCGACAAGCATGAAGTGGCAGTTTGCTCGTCAGCTGAGCAGGAACAAGGAGACGACCTGCATCCGAGCCGTCCGGGATCTGATGGAGCACCAGATCTTCGTCTCTGTTCAGGGAAACAAGTTCAAACGTAACGGAAGGGGAGACTTCGGCACCTTCTCCTGCTGACTGGCTGGTTTTTAAGCACCGTCCTGTGAGCGCATTCCCGTCAACGTGTCTTCGGTCTGAATTTGCACAAAAATGCTTTTATGTAATTTATTCTTTTGGGATCCTGATGGAACTTTTAGAAGTTTTAATGTCTCGTTAATTGAAGATCTTCACGCGTAGTTTGGTTGGTTTGAATCTTTATTTTGGTGGTCTGTGGCCGTCTCCAGAAACTGGAGGGTTCTTCATGGTTTAGGGATGTTTCCAGGTGGAAATCCAGTTAAAATAAACGGGTTTTAGTTGGAAATGGATTTTCAAAATGGCTTTTTGGGGAAATCTTGTAAATGTAATAAATTTCTGCAGATTAAACCGTGTCTTTAAACATCACGCTGCATTCAGACTGATGATTTAAAACAAGTTTAAGGCTGGATTCAAAGTTATGTCCATTTATCTGCCAAAGCAGGTGCAAAACGCCAGCTGATGGTTTAATCCTGGTTTAATTTGTCTGGAACAGAATTAAACTTAGAGGACAGACTAAGATGACATCCACAGAGTCAAACCCATATCATTTAACTCATCCAGCCTCAAGGACCAGTAGGAGGTTCCAGTTATGTCAGGGGTGTCAGAATCCAGTCCTCGAGGGCCGGAATCCGGCAGGTTTTTGTTGTTTCCCTCCACCAACACAGCTGATTCAAATCAATGGATCCATCAGCTTCTTGTAAACCTGTTTGTGTCGGTCAGGTGTGTGTTGGAGCACAGAGACAACAAAAACCTGCAGGATACTGGAGAGAAGTCGTGTGTAGACGGGGAGAACATGTAAACAGCTCAGCAGCAGTGCTAACCACCTGTCTGCCTTTATCCTTATCACATGACAATATGATGCAACAGTGCTTCTGGAATAAGCTTTTACTGGTTTAACTAGAAACAGGTCAATAACATGACTGGTTTAACTGGGAACAGCTCAGTAACAAATGCCTATAAAAGAAGTATTTTAGAGCCTCCTGGATGGGAGGACAGAGCTTCACCAGTTGGAGACAAAGTGGAACTAAAAGTTTGGGAATCTGGAATATCTTCATAATCTACAGTGTAGAATAAATGTAGAGAATCAGATGGAATATCTGGATGCTGGTTATCTTATGCATTAAAAGCATTATAAGATCCAGTTCCTGGTCTCCTCACTTCCCAGACATTTACAGTTATGAAAGAAGGGACAGCTGCTATCAATGCCAGTCACCCTGGAATGACTTTTTGTCGTGTAGCCTCATCACTAGTATTTTCCATGAGATTTTAAAATGTCAGTTTCATTGTAATGTGTGTTTATCTTCTTCTGGGAAGAAAAGATGACATGATATATTTACTTTCTGGTTTTATTTACAGCATTTTAGAGGAAAAAACTCACTGAACTTCTGAGAAAAGAAGTCATATCTTCCAAACTGAAAAGAAAGTGTCTGTTTGCAGCGTCTTCAGAAACAGCTGACTTCACTCTGAACTTCAGGCAGTAGTTCCAACATAAGGCAAAGTTGTGTCTATAAAGCAGATCCACATCTTTATCAAAATATTGCTTCTGTCAAGTAAAAATATTCTGAGCTGCTGATTGGATGTCTCCTGAAATGAGTTCAGTCAAACTTCTGGAAATGTTCAGAGTTTGAGCAGGTTGACGTGGTCTCATTGGCTTTCATCTGAGTCCTGGTTCCTTTCCAGATGACTCTCCTGCACCTCCAGCTCCTCAGCACTCACCATGGCAGGACTTATGGCAGCATATCTGGTCCCGTGGAACTGACGCAGGTGGATCTGTCCATGAGAACAAACCAGAAACCATTCTGTTAGACCAGTATTGGACTTCTGCTCCACCTGAATCCTAGTAAAACGAGTAGCAAACATAACATGCCAGTATAGACCGAGATGAATACATTCATTCTGAATGTGTCCTCCGAGTGGGACAGGATTACATCCTCCAGGCTTTGTCTCAACGTCAAACTTATTTTCAGCCAACTCGTGAACTTAACGCATCAAATCAGGTTTATGTCTGAAAATGTGGTGGCTTCTCTGTCCTCCAAGTCTGGATCTAAAGTCCTGGATCTAAGTCTTTCAGCTCTTTTTTGTCATGAAGTCACGGGATGTCCACCAGACCTACGATGGGCTACTTCAACCCCGTTTCCACCAAGAGGTGTGGATTGATACCTGTCAGGTCGGTGCTGTTCTACAGAAAGGGCTCAGATCCAGACCCTGTACCTGAATTGGAACACGATTCAGGCAGTCTAACTCAACTAGGATCCATTCCTGCTTTGTTTTTATTCCTGGTCACACATTAAGTGATGTTTATATTTTCAACCAATCGAAGCATTTTGTTGTGTCAAGCTCCGCCCCTTTGCATCGGACTGGTCAGATCAGTACTCAGATGAAGGATTCCAAAAAAGTAGGACGGAATGACTAGAAAGGCTGAACGACTTTAGAAAATGATCTAATTGTGAAAATTTAGGCAGATATTGCGATTTCAATTCTGTTCAGGATCATCATATTTCAGCTTCAAGGTACAGTAACATATAAAACCCTGACAGAAAATGGCATCATACCATCGGACCATTTAAAGCCATGGGTCTCATGCTAACTGATAACTGTAGGTAAGAATTGCTTTTTAATGTATTTATTAACAAGAAATATGATGTAAATTATTAAGATTCATTGACCAAAAGCTGCAATTAAAGATGTAAAAAAGCTACCTTTGAACATCTTCTTAACTTCAGGAAAAGGGTAGAATATAAACTTCAAAATTATGTTGAGTTAAAAAAAAAAAGTCAATCAAATAACTTAACTTAAAAATTAAATAACTTAAATAAAGGGAAAAAGAGTAACAGTATTACAATCTAGTAGGATTGGTAGATTTTTTTTTGCTCGAGAGTTTGTTCGCATCTGAAGTACTTAATACAACCCTAGATTAAGAAATCTGAAATATCTTTTTAAGTCAAATTCCAAAGCAATGGTAATAAAATAAAACTAAACACTATCAAATTATTAAACACCCAACTATTGCACGTTCCAATTTGCAAAAATTACAAATGTATTTTTTAAACAAAAACAAATGAAACAGAACAAATAAAAGTTCAGAAGTACTTATTCAACTAGTAGCCGACCTACTTCCCCGACATCTCTACATAATTTCTCACAGACTTTTTGACAAGACACCAGCATGTAAACTTTTTGTTACGCTGACATGTAACGACGTTGCTACCAGCACTAAACAACCCCTGACGGTGAGCTGGTGTGCACATTTACGAGCCAGTTTGCCCAGTCATGGAAAGTTTCTCCAATCAGGCCAGTGGATCCTCCTCTCCATCGACTGCAGGAGTCATCAGATAGTAGTCCGCTTCAGCTTTTATGACATTCTCCATCTGCATAGTGAATGAAGAATGAGGAACAGCCTTGCTATTGAAGAAGCAGACCAATGACTGCTTTCCCTTCCCAGAGGTAGATGGTTCTGGCTCTGTTGCACCCTGGCCGGTGGGATCTGTGGTGCTGAGACGGCCCACTTTTCCTGCAAAACACAGCAATAAGATGTGTCAAAGCTCTGTAGTCTGATTCAATTTGGAACTATTTGCATTTTATATATACAAAAATACAGATTAGTGTAATATTACTGTATTGACGAGGCATTTTGTATTACTGAAAATTACACAAAAAACAAGACAAGTTACCTTTCTGCTCGACTTGAAGTTTCCCCCTTTGATTTCTGGCACATTCTCTGCCTTGTAGTCAGTCTTGAATCTTGGATCAAGGACGAAGTGATGTCCAGTAGCTCCTGTATGGCTGGGTCACTGTATTTTCTTTAATGTAGCCGAAAGCTCTGGATTTTATTTCCTTGGTAAGATCTGTGTCCTCATCACTTGCAGTCAGGGTTGTTTTCAGATGGAGAACTTGCTTCTGATACGACACACTCACACTGGCTTCACCGGACAGGGAGTCTGTGAATCCCACAATGGCATTGTTTATTGATTAAAAGACATCTGTGTCCTGCCATGTGGGGACCAGGTGACGTGTCTTCAGAAAGAATTTGAGACAATGCTCCAATCATTTTTTGTTGGACACTCTGTAATTAGTGAGTGTCCAGGTAAATGCATTTCTTGCTGTGGCTTTTGCAGTGCTGTCTTCTTTTTCCAGCGATGAGAAAAGGCACCGACCATCTGTTTACAAAGCCCTGTTGCCCGTTGAACTCTTGCGTCATCTTTAACAGCATTTTCTGGACCAAAAAGAGCAAGAACATAAACTTTGCACATAAATTATGGACTGAAATTAAATAACAATTAATAATAATAAAAAATAATTACTTTGCCAAGAAGATTTTCAAGCAGGACAACAAATGAAATTCAAGAAAACCATATTTCAGAAAGCAGAAAATAATTTACCAAAAGCACAGAACACATTGTTTATTATATATTATTGATGTTACACTTTATTTATGGTTCGTAAAAATACATTGACAAAAACTGACTAAACTGATCCCCCATCATTAAATTAAAATCATATAAATAAACAAATACAAACATCTACTCACTCCCACTTAACAGCAAGATGCAGCCTGTGTCCAAAACACTGAAGTCCGGTCCATCCATTAAGTTCCACGGCTTTGATAACATTTGCGGCATTGATGCACGTCTGGTCCTCTTCTTTCTGTCTGACAGCCATTCGCTCAATCCCATCGCAATATTTTCTCTGGTGTGATCAGTGGGAAAGTACACTCCAGACAGCGACTTTTCACTTCAAAGCAGTCTTTTATAAAATGCACAAACTAAAATACGGTTCCGCTTGACCACACATCCGCAGCTTTGGTGTAATACTGCCATGATCAGCACGTGGCGTGTGAGAAACAGCGAAAACAACAGGTCCTGGGAAAGATCTGCAGAAACTGCAGCTGTGGCGATTACGTAATCGCGTTGTCTGAAATTGCAATTTCAATCTGAACGTGATAAATCATTCAGCCCTAACAGGGCGGATACTAGGATATCCTTCCCAATTTTCATGTGTGGAAATGCAAAAAAAAAAAAAAAAAAAAAAAAAAGCATCCTGCCTCACCCTAACCTGACCCGCACCCGAATCGTCCCGTTCTGACCTGACCCACATCTGAACCCGACCTGTCCTGCTGGTGGAAACAAGGTGATACTGCACTGATTTACTGTAAAACTGTAAGTGAGGCTGGTTTTAGATTAGGAACCCAGTCAGTAAACTGAACAGAAGAGACCGTCTAATTGGTTCAAACAATATGGGTCATATCCTAAATTTCCATGTATTTTTCTGCCACATGGCATCTGCGCCAGCCCATTTCAATCCTTAAGCGTACTTGTGTTTTGAAGCAGAGCAAAACACTTCCTGCCACCCTGAATTCCGCAGATCTTCCATGTCAAGAGAGTGAAACCCAAAAATAAGTCAGTAAATGTGGATAAACGCAGCTTTACTGCTGCCCTAACCAGGAAACCTTCTCTAGAAAACTCTAGAAATCAGTATGACGTCACAGTTTACCTGTATGTAAAGGTTGACCTCGGCACTCCTGCACAGGTACGGGAAATTTCCTCCAGTTTTCAGATGAGCTCGTCTGGCATTGGGGTAGAGTTTATACATCTCCTCTTTGGCCTCCAGCGACAGAGCGCTCTGGTCAAACACCTCAACATGGAGAGGACACATCATTGAGACAGCTGAAGCAGAAAGAGGGCAGGAATCTGCTATGCTGGATGGAAAACACTCACATCTATGATGGTCACAGACACATCTTTTATCTTGTGTGGCTCCACGTAAGAGTTCTGACAGTTGAGTGTTAGCCGCGAAGCTAGCTCACTTTGGTTCAGGGTCTCCAGCTGCAGACAGACAAAACACGATTAACACTTAGTGTTATCTCTGACTGAACATGGACTCATCTCTACCCTCCCCTTACTTTAGACCAGCTGTAAACACAGTTTCCACTGTTTCCAGTAACAACTTTCTGGAAAATTCTCCAACCACCAGATGAAATGGTAACCAGTGAAGCTGCCAGATTCTCATTTTTATACCCAATCCAATCAAAAGTTCAGTCATTCCAGTTAAAAATGGGTGATTACCCACCACTCATGTTCAAAATCCATCAGCAAATGACCCGTCGGTTTGTAAATCACCTGGTCCTTCAAAAACGGCAACACGATTCAAGAAGCACAGAGAAATCTCCGGGTGATGACTAGGACAGAAACCCTGTTAGAGCTCTCAGACAGCATTGCAGGAGAATCCACCATGATCAACACAAACACATGGACTCAGAAGGACCAGCAGAACCAGCTTACTCACAGTCCACCACTGAATCCAGAAACTGAACCAGATAAAGATGAAGATAAAAAGGATAAGAACTGCCCACGTTCTCTGGACACCTGACAGGCTGGAGCTCTGCAACTGATGTGTGATATGTAGAGGAATCAAGTCCACCTTCTAGTATCGGGTCTTCATCAGGACTGGTGGTTGTAGGTGAAAATACCAGTAAATACGCAGACCAACAAACTTAAATCTCATTTATTCTTCATACTGATGCTCAGTTTGAACTTCCGTCTTGTTCACCAGGTCAACATGCTGCAGTGTGATTGGCTAGTTACACAACTATGTAAACAGAAAGTAGAACATGACACATCTTTCTGCATTTGAACCATTTTTCATTAAAATAAATCCTACTCACCCTATCTACCATGAAGTCAATTGCATCTGCCATTTTAGTGTCTACAGGTCCTTTAGCAAAGTTCCCCAGAACGATCTTCTTCAGCAGGAAGGCTGGCATCAGCCAGAAGCTGCAGGAGATGGAGACTGAGCATGAAGAAAGAGAACAAAGGTGCAAAGAGGAGGTGAAGAGAGACGACTACAAGCACCTGTTAGCCGTCCATGTCTGGTTGAAAATGGAGGTGTCACTGAAGGAGTTACACAGGATCAGAGAGTGCACTCTGGGAGACTTGTGTGTGCACTCTGCAAACTTCTGAGCCAAGAATCCACCCAGAGATGCTCCGAACAGATGGACCTGAAGACATCGTGGACTGCTGTTAAACAGAGGAACCGCGCAAGAGGTCCGTGAAGTATGAGACATATCTGTAACCTTGTCCAGCTGCAGGTGGTCCAGAAGCTTCCTGAAGCCATCGCAGAATTCCATGAGATCCCAGTAGACTGGATACTGCAGCTAGAAACCACAACGCAGAAATAAGTAACGTTTATTTTCACATGTCTCCGGATGTAGCGTCTTCCAGAGGTTAACTCACCGAGATGACTCTGTAGCCCCAGCCGGTCAGGGCCAGAACCTGCTGGAAGAAGACCTCCGCTGTCCCGCTGACCGGAGGAAGGAAGATGATGGGACACCGGATGTTTTTTGGACCAGCATCGTACAGGGACCACACCTTACTGTCATCATCATCAACAATGATCTGAAGAAGATGGAAACACAGCAAAATGAGGGCCGATCCATAATGGTCTCAACCCTTTAAAGCCGAGCTTTGTCTGGAACCAGAGTCCCTTGCTGAGACAGTAATATAGAAGGGGGTGTCATCAACATAATTGTATTAAAAAATTAGTTTAATTTCCATGATCTGAGCTGGTGGAAGCATGTAGAGCTGAACAATGGAAGACCCAACATGGAGCCTTAGAGAACTACATATGACATATGTCCACTGTGGAGCCGTGGGGAACTCTACATGTAGATGGTGTACAACAGGGGGATGGTAACATACAATAGATTCCTTACGGAGCCCTTGGGAAATCTGTGATATCTTTTTATTTTATCAGTAGGTACGAGATAATACAAAGTAGTTCCTGTTTTCAAACCAGTTCAGAACTGGACCAGAGATTTTCCAGGTGCCTTGTTTTTGTTGCTTTTGGTAGAAGTTGTGCTGACATCTACCAGAACCAGAACTGAATGTCCGTGTTCACTGTAGACATTGGCAAGGCAGTTTCAGAGCTGTGATGTGGTCCAAATCCATTCTAGGGAAGATGGGAGATGAAAGCAGCACACAAACAGAAAGCTGGAGTCACCTTGGGCCGACAGCAGGACAACTGCTCACAGAAGACTACAAGGAGCAAATCATATAGAAAGATGAAGTAGTTCAAACCCAGCAAATCCACCATTTGATGATGAGCAGTGTGTGTGGGAGACATGATTTCCATTCTAGATACCATTCTAGATTGCATTCTGGATTGCGCCGTCTGATTGCAGCAAATTGTAGTAACTCTGACCTGCTATCTTGATTTTTTAAAAGTACAAACTCTTCTCACATAGATATTACCTCAAATTATGCCTTTTTTTCCTGAGGATTTCATGCCGGTTCGGAGGGTGTGCTGTAAGGAAGATTTTTCTGCATGTTTTTGGCTCTTTCAAGACTTGTTATGATAAGTCTCCATGGCAACGAAAGACTTGTTTACAATCGGGATCAACTGATTAAACTCTCCCAAATCAGGATTATCAGTGAAACAACACATCAAATCATGAAAAGAAAGAGAAGAGGATGCAGAGCGGGAGTCAGAGAGCGGAGAAAGCTATGGAGATTTAAACCATTTCTCCCAACCGTTCTCATCGGTTATGTGAGATCGCTAGCTAAAAAAACGGACGAGCTCGAGATGCTAACAAGGTCTCAGAAAGAATACAGAGAGTGCAGTATTATGTGCTTCACCGAGACATGGCTGCATGAACACATCCCTGACTGTAATGTGTCTGTATGGGGCTTTAAAACGGTCCGTGCAGACCGCAGTAGACAACACAGCGAAAAGCTAAAGGGTGGTGGAATTGCAGCTGACTGATGCTAACTGGAGCTAACTGTTAGCTGACTGATGCTAGCTGGAGTTAAAAGAAGCTGACTGATGCTAACTGGAGCTAACAGCTTCATGGTCAAGTCCAACAGGAGTTTGTGACCTCTGAAGCGGTTCAACTTGAACGAGCCAACAACAACAGAAACCGGACCGAAACAAGAGAAACCGAATTCAGGACATCAGCAGAACTGACTTACTAAAGAGTTTTCCTAATCATCCTACTTCCTGAAAAACCTTTGAGGAGGATTCCCCATCTCCTCCAGACCTAATTAAAGTGCGAGATATGTGATTGAACCATTCAAACATGTGACGAAGAAACATCAGACAAGTGAACCAAACTAAAACGTAATAATTAATCCTTCACGTCCCTACAGTGAGTCCAGGACAAACAGGGACAATGTTTCAGATTGTAACAACCGGCTTGATCCTGTCTGATCCACTCTGCACTGTAAGCCAGCGGTTCCAATAACGAGCTGCACATTTATTCTATTACATTAACTTCACTTCCCATTACCACTTTCCTACTCTGATCCTGTCACCATGGCATCATGTGGATAAGTTTACCATGACAGGAAGACAGTTTGACATCATTACATCACATTACATCCGTCCAACAAGCACACTTATTCTGTTACACCATGAACACATTATTTATTTCTGAAAGACATTGTAAGAGTCAGGAGGAAGTTAAAGGTGTGAATACTTTAAGACAGACGTGCATTCAGCTTCAAAGTGACACAAGAACAGACTGGAGCCAAAACCGCGACACAAGACCAAGACACAAAGACAGACAGTCGCCCAGAAGTCTCCAGCTGGAATCAGGACCTGGAAGTTAGTTTCTAATGAGCATCTTCTGTTTCATAAGTGGCATAAAGGCTGATTCCACTGTTTGTTTTTTCTATTTAAAGATATTAGATCACGTTTCAACAGCTGTTGTAGCCTCTAGACATGAGTCCAGGACTTCAACAACTGGAATACCTTACAGTTCTTCTGTGATTTAATTCATACTGGAACAATGTAAAATAGGGATCAGCACCTCCAGACCTGTTGGACCAGAGAACGGTGGGCTTTAGATGTTTCCTGCAGCAGCCTCCTGATGACCCATCAGATGTGACGCTTTAGGCAAACATGTAAAACCTGTAGGACTCTGTGGGTCCAGACCTGATCCCTGGTCTATAAAATCAGATAAACAATGTTATAAATGGTCAGATTACAAACTGTTTAAATTAAACTTCAGACCAAGTAGAACATTTCAGTCCAGACTGAAAGAGTTTTACATCAGGACATGGTCTAATGTGGTTCAAAGTTGTGGATCAAAAACTACCTTCAGGATGGTCCGAGAATTAATCATCACATCTCTACTTGTTGTCACTTGATTAACCATTAACTCTGGTATTTATTATTGCCCCCCCCCCAGTGCAGAGCAGGTCCAGCAGGAACCCTGATACTGATCACATGCTGCGGAACTGGGCCACCACCGAGTCCAGCGGCCGTGGAAAAGGAGCCTCGCGTGAACTGGGATGTGGTACTTACTCTCTTCAGGGGAACGGTGCTTCTGAACCAGTTGTAGTCTGGAGACACTTTTATCTCCTCCATCTGCGAACAGCCGGAGACACACCGTCACATTAACCAGCTCTGCTGTTAGCTCGAATGCTAACACTCACAGCCGCGAGCTCCCCACAGATCAGTCACCGTGTCCGAGCACGAGCTCGGGCTGTTCCCGTGGTGTGTGTGGGGTGATCAGCACGAGCTCGGGCTGTTCCCGTGGTGTATGTGGGGTGATCAGTCACCGTGTCCGAGGTGTTTACCCATGTCAGGCTAACGCTTTTTTCTGTCGGTCATATGACTTCGGTTTTTCTAACTTCCGCAAAGCTGGGCACGCCTATCAAACGCACGCGCGCACGCTACCGCTGCTGTTAATGCACCTCAGAAATTTAAGTTTCCTGAATTTACGTCTGTTTAATGTTTCTGTAAAAATGCGAAACACGGGGTGCTTTCTTGTTAGCTGTTATGTTTGCTCACCGATGAAGAAAGAGCAGCTTTTTAATTAGCTAAACGTTTAAATCGTTTTGTAAAATAAAAGTCATTATCAGAGTTTGTGTTGTTGTAAACTCTTTCTTTCTGAAACTGACGTAAATTTGTTAACTATACAAACCCTAACTTGTCCCACGGACTACGACAAAACAGTCACAACAACAAACCCTTCCCCTGACATTTAATTTCATTACATAGATGTGGGAAAAAAAAAAAAAAAAAAGTTCAGAGTTTCCTTCGAATGCAACATAATGCTGCTTTTCTTGGTGTTTGGTGATCTTCATGATGTCTGTGGTGATCTTTACTTCCTCCCATAGACATTATGCTTCCTCCTGTTAGGCTGGAGGGCGGTCAAAACAGAACACAATAAAACTGTTACACTACAGAATAAACACAAGAATGTTTGCTGATAAAATGTGTCCTGAAGGCCGTAATAAAACTGAGACACAACTGGAACGTGATAAGCAGAAAGACGTAGACATGCAGCAGGCGGTAAATATAGACGTCTGACAAAGAAATGAGTTCAGATCTGCAGTTTTAAATGTTAAAAACCTTTCTTTATTCTTCCTAGCTACAAACAAGAAGCAGTTATTATGTGCTTTTCTTCCTCCTGCTACTTTTCAAGCGTGGTGGTGTGTTGGGGATGTGCTTTTGACTTGTGTCCAGTTTGGTGTTGCTTGTGCAAGTTAGGAATAAACTGTCAAAAATGATGATGAGGATGTTTGAACAGATATGATTGTTTCGTTTGTGATGAGTTAAACTGCGCAGCACCCCTGTGTGGGATATTTTGAGCATAACAAGCTGGTTCAGTACCAGAATAGTCTCCAGACAAGTTGTTTTATTTTTTATTATTTAAAAAACTGATCACCACCTGGTGGTGAGTTGGCTCAGATGGTGGGGGAGGAAGCCGGTCAGAGCTGGCAGGCCCAAACGTGTTGTGAGGGTCTGCTGGGAACGTCTGGCTGAGTCCCCTGTTAGAGCGAGCTTCAACTCCCACCTTCAGCAGAGCTTCGAACATGTCCCGAGTGAGGCGGGGGACATTGAGTCCGAATGGGCTGTGTTCCGTGCCTCTATTGCTGAGGCGGCCGGCCGGAGCTGTGGCTGTAAGGTAGTTGGTGCCTGTCGTGGCGGTAATCCCAGGACTCGTTGGTGGACACCAGCAGTGAGGGATGCCGTCAAGCTGAAGAAGGAGTCCTATCGAGCCTTCTTGGCCTGTGGGACTCTGGAGGCAGCTGATGGGTACCGGCGGGCTAAGCTGCATGCGGCTTCGGCTTTGGCCGAGGCAAAAACTCGGGCATGGGAGGAGTTCGGCGAGGCCATGGAGAAAGACTTCCGGACGGCTTCGAGGAGATTCTGGTCCACCATCCGGCGGCTCAGGAGGGGGAAGCAGTGCTCCATCAATACTGTGTACAGTGGAGGTGGGGAGCTGCTGACCTCAACTCGGGACGTTGTGGGTCGGTGGAGGGAATACTTCGAAGACCTCCTCAATCCTACCAATACGTCTTCCCATGAGGGAGCAGAGCTGGTGGACTCAGGGGTGGACTCTCCTATCTCTGGGGCTGAAGTCGCTGAGGTGGTCAAAAAGCTCCTTGGCGGCAAGGCCCCGGGGGTGGACGAGATCCGCCCGGAGTTCCTTAAGGCTCTGGATGCTGTGGGGCTGTCCTGGCTGACACGCCTCTGCAGCATCGCATGGACATCGGGGGCAGTACCGCTGGATTGGCAGACTGGGAGTGGTGGTCCCCCTTTTTAAGAAGGGGGACCGGAGGGTGTGTTCCAATTACAGGGGAATCACACTCCTCAGCCTCCCTGGTAAGGTCTATTCAGGGGTCCTGCAGAGGAGGGTCTGCCGGATAGTCGAATCCCGGATTGAGGAGGAGCAATGTGGTTTTCGTCCTGGTCGCGGAACAGTGGACCAGCTCTATACCCTCTCTGGTGTCCTGGGGGGGGGCATGGGAGTTTGCCCAACCAGTCTACATGTGCTTTGTGGACCTGGAGAAGGCATTCGACCGTGTCCCCCGGGGGCTCCTGTGGGGGGTACTCCGGGAGTATGGGGTACCGGACCCCCTTGTACGAGCTGTCCGGTCCCTGTACGACAGGTGTCAGTGCTTGGTCCGCATTGCCGGTAGTAAGTCGGATCCGTTTCCGGTGAGGGTTGGACTCCGCCAAGGCTGCCCTTTATCACCGATTCTGTTCATAACTTATATGGACAGAATTTCTAGGCGCAGCCGAGGTGTTGAGGGGATCCGACTTGGTGGCCTCAGGATTGGGTCCCTGCTTTTTGCGGATGACGTGGTCCTGTTGGCTTCATCTGGTCGTGATCGCCAGCTCTCGCTTGAGCGATTCGCGGCCGAGTGTGAAGCGGCTGGGATGAGAATCAGCACCTCAAAATCTGAGACCATGGTCCTCAGCCGGAATAGGGTGGATTGCCCTCTCCAGGTCGGGGGTCAGGTCCTGCCTCAAGTGGAGGAGTTTAAATATCTCGGGGTCTTGTTCACGAGTGAGGGAAGGATGGAGCGCGAGATCGACAGACGGATCGGTGCGGCGTCTGCAGTAATGCGGACTCTGCGCCGGTCTGTCGTGGTGAAGAAGGAGCTGAGCCAGAAGGTGAAGCTCTCGATTTACCAGTCAATCTACGTTCCTACCCTCACCTATGGTCATGAGCTGTGGGTCGTGACCGAAAGAACGAGATCTCGTATACAGGCGGCTGAAATGAGTTTCCTCCGCAGGGTGGCCGGGCTCTCCCTTAGAGATAGGGTGAGGAGCTCGGTCATCCGGGAGGGGCTCAGAGTAGAGCCGCTGCTCCTTCGCATCGAGAGGAACCAATTGAGGTGGCTCGGGCATCTGGTCAGGATGCCTCCTGGACGCCTCCCTGGTGAGGTGTTCCAGGCACGTCCCTCTGGGAGGAGACCCCGGGGAAGACCCAGGACACGCTGAAGGGATTACATCTCTCGGCTGGCCTGGGAACGCCTCGGGATCCCCCCCGCAGAGTTGGCAAATGTGGCTGGGGAGAGGGAAGTCTGGGCTTCCCTGCTTAGGCTGCTGCCCCCGCGACCCGACCCCGGATAAGCGGCAGAAGATGGATGGATGGATGGATGGATTATTTAAAAAAGAAAAGAAAGATGCAATAAAATACCTCTAAAACTGAATGAAACCACACTAAAAGAATGTTATTCCTCTGCACCACTGGGTTTTCAAACTCTGAAAACTTCATGGACTGTATTCTTCTCCTGCTGCCTTCCCGTAAGAAAAATATAGTTTAGAATGTTGTCAGAAATGGATACAATCCAAACTAGAACCAGATTTTCCCTCTTCCTTTGTTTTCCAACATAAAAGTTGGTTTTCAAACAATAAATAATTAAATTTATGAGCTGAATGTTTGAATCAAGGGCTTATTTTGGATTAATGCATGTAGAAACTCAGGGTTGTCTCTTCTACAGGTGATGCTTTATTAAAGTCTTTTGGGTTCAGATTTTAGTGCCTGTTTGACTCTTATGAGATCAAATTTGTTAAAAATGTTGAATTTTTCGGTAGACATAATTTGATTTTTAAACAATTTAAAATAATTTAAGAATGATTAAAAATTTTTGGTAAGTTTTAGGAAAACAGAAACATCAGTTTTGTATGAGAACCTTAATTTTTCTGTCTATGTTGTTTTCCCCTTGTTATTATGTACTTTCAAGAGCTGCTTGGAATATCTGGTTTATTTATCTGTTCTTATTGTTTATGCTTGAAATGGTTTAATAATAACTGGAAAATTTCTGAAGAAATTTTGATGGGTGCCGATGAAGCTGCCTGCACCCCAGTGTGTGTGGCAAATGTACTAATGAGTGTGAGTGAGGGGCTGTGAACAGTAGATTCACCTACAGTATAATATTTAGTGTGGCTGTTACAAACATGGCTTACATATACTCAGCTTGTGTATGGGAGAGGAGGCAGTAAAGCGAATGTTCTACTGTGTGTGAGGGAGAAGGTTTGAAAAGACTGACAGGTACACAGGTATGATGTATAGTGTGTATATGTGAGAGAGAGTCTATGAGTAGGTGTGTGTGTTGGCGTGTAGCTGTGTGTGTATGGAGAGTTGGAGGTGTGCTTTGGCATTAATGTATGTTTGTAGGAGTAAAGAAAAAGGAGAGGCTCGCTGACGTGCGCGTCTGTTACTTCCCACTGACAGCAGTTAATGAGAGATAATCATTAAAAACAAAAAGAGTGGATCAATAAAAAGGGTGTTTATTTATCATTAAATGCATCCTGTTTCTCTGAAAGAGGAGAGGGAAAAAAAAGGAAAGGCACGCTGACGCACTCGTCTGCTGATACTCACTACATCAAAACAGTTATTGAGTAGTTTCAATGAAAAACCAATAAACAGTGTGAATAGATCAATAACTGCATCCTGTTCCTCTGAACCACTGTATATTACTGTATATGGGTTGGCGTGTGCGTGATTCCGGTCATCCACACTAAACCGGCTTCCTGCTTGTTAAGGTCGCCCTGACAACAAGGACACTTTATAACTGCCATCTCACTCAAACTGACACATATACAGAGCACAGAGATGAACAGGACCGAATGAAGCCCTCGAACAACCGAGCGCTGTTCGAAAACTAAAAGTCGTATCAAAATAATTCTTGAAACGTGAGCACCAGAAGACTTTCAGGAACACAGGGATGTGATTTATTCTGCCCTATTTTGAAAGGAATTTAAACGGCGGCAAGTTAAAAAAAAAAAAAAAAAAAACGAGGGCAAATTTTCAGTCCGGTCAGATTTGAATAGGGCTTCAATGGGAGGAAAAGTAGGCTTTCTAACCTTTGTAGCTCCAAAACCGTGTGTCTGAACAATTTCGGAGCCGAGGTCTAGGTTGTAGCCAACCTGATTCACAACATTTTGATGCAAAGCTTGTGCATGTACGACAAAAACAATGGGCGTAGGAGCTTTTTGTTTGAGGATTTGAGAAATAAATTTTTTTAGTGTGCAGCTAGAGTGGAGAGGGATTTTAGCCGTTTTCCAGATTTGTCATGAAACGTAACTCGCGATAGCGTCAAAACTGCAAGAGATATGATAAAGTCCGTTAAGATGGTTAAAGTTTCATTTGTCGTGACCGTTTAAACTTTGTATAATGTTCCTAGGTAAAAGTATGGCTGAGCTGTAGGGCTCCAAATTTGGCTGGGTTTTGAGATTTTTTTCCCCGTTCCATCCGGTCAAATCCCATTCATTCCTATGGGACAAAAAGTTGCAGTTTTTTGCGAATTACGTAAAAACCGTAAGACTTTTGTAGAGCAAAAGTCATAGCACATCATTCCCGATCGAAACGCACGTTTTGATATAACTTTAGTGAGGGTGCTGGCAAATTCCTTGGAGGAGATACGAACCGAAAATCGGGCAGAAACGGGAGAAGTTTAAAAATAATAAGATCACGGAATAAACGCAAAGCGATAGTGATATGTGTGCCTCAATGCTTTACAGCACTGAGGCACACATATTGATAAAAACTTTACGGTTTAAAGTTAATGAGAATGTAGTTTTAATTTTGCTTCAGTCCACGGGGGGGCACTACTAACATCTTACTGAAACTATAGCTGTTGTTAAAATGAAAGAACAAGAAGAGAACCCACGAAGAAGAGCATGTCCGACCAGTGGGAGCCAGTTCCTGGTCCCACTAAGATGGACTGGTCTCATCAGGGAGCTCTGCAGGCTACTGGGCATCACACCGCGGGCCTGCAAGCGCCTCACACCGCAGCGGAGCTCCCCGCTCCGCGCTGGACTCCTGCGGCGTATGACGGCGACCCGTTCAGGCTGCGGAGCGACTTCTCCGCGCTTCCTCCAGGAGGAGCAGGTTTCGGTGGACCTCATGGGGGAGCCGGTCTCGGAGGACCCCCATTCCCACCCCCTCCGTATGGCTTCGACCCTTTGGTCCCTCCACCTCCCTTCGGCTGCCCTCCCCCCGACCCATTCACCGCCATCCCGGCCCCGGTAAACGTCTACGACAGCGTGTCAACGCTTCAGGGCTTTTCTACTCAGTACAGAACCGGACCTCCGCGGTACCGCCGCGAGTCCGAACCGGACTTCAGCCAGAGACGGTATGAAGACCACCGAGGGAGGCCCACCCCTGGAGGGATGGGGCCCTCCAAGCTCAGTGCTGGACCACATGCGGAGGATGAAGGGGATCTGGAAAGAAGGCAGGACAAACAATGGCTACGTGGGTTCCTCCAGAGAACAGGTAAGACCAGGAACCCCGAGAGCCGGCAGGACCAGACACAGCCCATCTCTGTGCCCGATCTCAGGGAGGGTCTGTACGGGGCGGCCAGGCTCCTCTCACGGCTGGAGGAGATCTGTCACTCCCTGAAACAAGACCTGGATGAAGGTGGGGTGTGGGAAGACTCCATTCACACCGCCTTCCAGGTGAAGAGGCAGCTGCAGGATAAGCTGGGCCTCCTCTCCGACTCCGCAGATCGACTGAAAGCAAAGCTGTCCCGGCTCAGACAGAGGAGGGCCCGGGGCCTGAGGGCCCGACGGCAGCTGCAGCTGGAGGCCGAGCAGGCAGAGGAACGCAGCTCTGAGAAAGAAGCTGCCATAGATAAGTGGAGGATGAGGAGGATTCAGCAGGTGGAGGAGAAAAAGAAGGTCAGAACATGTGTGAGACTGATGCAGAAGAAAAGATGAAGATTGTTTATCAGGAGAAGAAATGAAGGTTTTGTTGTTTATCAGGATCGAGAGCTGAAGGCAGCTGCAGATGCCGTCCTGTGTGAGGTTCGAAGGAAGCAGGCGGACGTGAAGAGGATGCAGGACGTCCTGAAGTCTCTGGAGAAGCTGCGCAGGCTGAGGAAGGAAGCGGCAGCCAGGAAAGGTGGGTTCTCCATGGGTTGATGGAGGAGGTTTCTGTTGGACCAGCTCTGACTGTTCATGTTGCCAGGTATTGTCACCGAGCAGCAGTGTGATGAGGCCTTTGCCTGCCGGCTGGAGCAGATCCGGTGTGTGTTGAGGAAGAGGACGGCACTCTACTCCGCTGAGGAAAAAGCCCTGATGGTGATGCTGGAAGGAGAGCAAGAGGAAGAGAGGAAGAGGGAACGGGAGAGACGAGTGAAGAAAGAGTGGGAGAGACAGTTACAGAGGAGACGCAGAGTGGACGTCATGTTGTTTGGAGGTAACTGGCCGGACTGGGTAAGAAGGCCGTTTCCTCAGCAACAGCCTCAGTTTCCCTTCATGTGTTTGTTTGCAGAGGATCTTCCGGCCGCCGGCGTCCTGCAGGCGTTCAGAGAGTATTACAGCCAGGCAGAGGTGTCCCTGCAGGCTCTGCTGGAGATCAGGTACGTCTCCAGCCTCACTCAGGAAAACCAGAACTGCATTAGTCTTTTCTTTGCAGAAGATAAACAACTTTTCAGATGAAGAAACATTTTATCATCTGATGGAGAACAGGAATCTGATGCATCAACATGTCTGTAAAAATGTAAAAAGTAGTTCCGGGATGATGTTTTAGCATTGTTGGCGCCTCTTCTTTTAACATGTAGGAAGGGAGGATAGCATTTGCGGTTTTGGGACAGGAATATTGACACGTTCCGGTCTGATGCAGGATTCTAGCCGCTCTGCAGTCCTAGTTGCTGGAATTTTTTTCGGCTTTTAAAGACACACTACAGAACTTTTGCCATGTTTTCAGCATCCATCTGCCATCCTACCTGACCTGTAATCATTTCTTTGTTGAATCAGCGATGTTATAGGTCTGGGCGATGAATCGGATTTTAATCTCAATTACAATCTGGGTTTTCAACAATGATAATAATAAAAGGGTGTGATTATTTTTCTCTCTGCAGTTTCCTCTCCTGCTGTCTTCAGCTGCTAATCGAGCGTCTCTGGCGTTGCAGCGCTGTGCTGTAAACTCCTCCCACAGCCGCTTTGCTTTCATTCAGACACTGTTGCCAACTTGGAGACTTTCTCTCTAAATCTGGAGACTTTTTTTTGTTAAAAGCGACAAATCTAGCAGCTTTTACTGGAGTTATTAGAGACTTTTCTGGTGTTCTGGCGACTGACTTGAAGACACATATTGTCCTGCAGTTACTGTAAGGAAGGAGCAGCGGGAGCCTCTCCCGTCCTAAAGCACTCCCAGGCGGCCAGTCTCAGTCGGCTCCGGTGTTTACCTTCATGACAACTGTGGGGGGAGTGAATTTTTTTTCTAACTCACCCGTTTTAAAGTAATTTAATCTTGAAGTTTGGCATATTTAGGGGCGTGTCCTTTTGATTGACAGGTACTCGATCTCCCGCTTCAAGTAAGAAGAACGTAGAACAACCGCGGTATTTAGCTGGTTAACAACATGACTTAGCTTTAGCCCGCTTACCTCCGTTAGTTGGTTAGCTCCTGTTATCTCCGGGTTAGCTCGGTTAGCTCTTAGCTACAGAAAGCTCGGAGTTCACTTGATGTCAATCATCCACCATGACGCTCACAGCCCCCCTCTCAGCTCCACCTAATTCATTCATTTATTCATTCATTCATTTTCCAAACCGCTTAATCCAATTCAGGGTCGCGGGGAAGCTGGAGCCTATCCCAGCTGGCTTTTTTTGGCGAAGGCAGGGTACACCCTGGACAGCTCGCCAGTCCATTGCAGGGCCACACAGAGACAAACAACCACTCACACTCCTCAGCTCCACCTCTTTGACCATATTTATTTTTTCCGGGCGAGATGACACGCATGCCCCTGCCAAGATGGCGATGGTAGGAACCGCCCACCGAGCTTCAATTCAGCTCTTCAGAAACCTGCAGGTGACGTCACGGAGGCTCCGCCCATCTCTTTATATACAGTCTATGGGTGAATGAGAGAAACGCAGTGCAGCCTGACAGCGGTTGTTTGGCATAAAACGTACATCGAGGCCAACGTAAAATAGTTCTTATATAAGCGGTAAAAGCAGATTAAACAACTCGAACCCGTGCATTAGACGGTTATAATATGAGGTTATGACAGCTTCGCTGTCACACGGACCGTTACAAAAAATCATTCCTGCCCACCTCAAAAGGATTGTTCAATGCTTCTTCCTTGTGTCTTAGATAACATCACGAATGTTACCAATGTTATTTATGTCCTCTCAACTGTCGAGAACACTACGACGCGCAGCGTTGTTTAAAAATACTGGATAATTTTGTTAAATAATATAGATCTCAATTTCGGTCAAAATCATCGTGATTATAATTTCTGTCATAATGGAGCAGCCCAAACTGGCTGGTTTGCATGTTCAGACCAGCCAGTTCCTTATTATCCCGTGAAGTGAAACTGCTGCAAAGTCACGTCGCGTCCCGGCTGTAAAAGTTGTATAGTGTCGGGTTCTCAGCCTCAGGATGCTGCAGTGGCTCCAGAAATCCACATACAGATGTCACTGTGTCGTCGAACACGTCCCAGACGCGAAGTTGTAAGGTCAGAAAGTTACGAAATGTGTCTTCAATGCAGAAGAGCAACAGCACCCAGCCTTGTCCCATGCATACAGATTCCTCCTGATTCTCTGAATCTTCTGATGATATTTTACATTGTAGACGGTGGATCTTCACAGCCTGAGGAACATTTTTCTGAATGCTTCGATCCAGTTTGTCTCAGACTGGTGGATTTCGGTCCATCTTTCCACCTGAAAGGGCACAGGGACAACAAATGGTTGATTTGAGAAGTTCTGTCAGGATCCTGGGTGGAAAAGCCTGTGGACACGGAGATCTGCCCTACCAGGCCACTAATGTTTGTGCAACCGCGCCCCCTACTGGCTGACTGTAAAACGGGGTCCACTAGAAAACCAGCAGGTTATCCAGACTCCAAAGTTCCAGTTTCCAGACCTCCAAGTCCGAATCCAACCCAGGCACCTCTTCTGCAAAGTCACTTGTTTAACGCTTTATTAGAAGTTAAAATCTAAAAGTGAAAGTTCCCCTGCACCCAGAAAAACTACTGATATGATCCTCATGAAGCTTCACAGTAAATCATTTCCTGTGGAGATCAGTGCTTCTGGTTCTGAAGCTCAGAGTCTTTGTAGGTTTATTACAGCATCACTTCTAATAGTTTAAAGGGTTGTTTTCACCCCAAAAGCAGTTTGTTTTATTTCCACCAAGCATGGACTGAAGGTTTGTTTCAGCTGTATCACACAGCTGTATCACACAGCTGTATCACACACTGAGCGGCTCTCGTTGGACTCTTCCAGTAGAAATCAGGTGCTGTGTCATGGCTTTGATGATGTGGTTTTGTTTCAGGACGGACTGGGATGTGTTCCTGGTTGCAGCAGATCATCCTGATGGTTCCTGGGTTCCTCAGAGGTGGATCCTGCCAGACGCCCCGTCAGACCAGGTCTGGGCCTCGGCTCTGCAGGCCGGCGACGCGGACTCCGGCGTAGAAACCACATGCCAGTAGTTTCCTGAGAAGCGGACGAGGACGACGTTTCATGTTTTGTTTTTTAGTTTAGAAGAATGTTTGTTATTTTCTTAGAGAAAATAAATGAAAAGAAGGAGTTTTGTGAGCCGCTTGGTGTTAAACCAGTTTGTTGATGTGGACTCCATTCATGCTGGTAGCTCTGGGACATCCTGTGGTACCAGCAGAACACTGGTCCTGGAAGTAAAGAGCTGCTAATACAGTTCCAGCCTCACATGGAAAGTTTCAGGCTTTGAGGGATGAGCCTGGAAAACCCACTTCTGAGAGTTTTTCATGGCCTCCCTTTAGGTCTTGATTCTTCCGTAGACCACCAGATCCTCCTCTCACAGCTGGAGCAGTTTTACATTGGTTCTAGACATATCCAGCTAATTAGACCTTTACGTTGGACCGGTACTCTGCAGGTCTCCTCTTCGTAACAGAGTCTCACAGGGATGCATCTTGGGCCCTCTGCTCTTCTCGTGCATGTTGCGTTTGGGTGGAAACGGCATGATATTTCATACCGTCGCTTTGCAGACGGCCTGCCGATCTGTGAAACATTAAAATCAGATGACCAGGCTGCTGGAGGGAAAGATTTAAGCATGAATGACACCGAGCTTCTTAAATCTAAATGAAATGAAAACACAAGTCATTATTTTTGGAAACTTGTCCCTTCTTGATGATGCGTTCAGTGTTTTAGGTTCAGACTTCCCGACGTCGTCCCATGTTCATTGTCTGATTATAGAAAGGTCTTTTAAGCTGTCTGAGCAGGTCAGAGGTGTCTTTACCACTTCAGCCTGCCTGAAATAACCAGAAGCTCGTTCATTTGTCCGTCATGTCCTGTTTGGATGACTGCAGTTAGCTTTATTATAGTGTCGACCAGTCATCTCTCCATCATCTCCAGTTTAAAACACAGCAGCCCATACTGGGAGGTCATGTGCTCCATCTTTGCTGATTGGCTGTGTTACATTTTATTTTTTTAACGGCGTAAAAAAGCTCCTTCACATTTATCTGAGTTAGTTATTAAACTGAGCTCTATGTGGCGCTGTGCTCAGCTGGGATCTGACTTCCTGCACCCTGTGTGTTATTGGATTACCTCAGAGTGCCAGCAGCTCCGACGCCACACAGGTAGGCTCTGATTCTGCTCTCTGTTGAAGGAATGACAAAATATGTGACTTTTACAATCTTTTTACACTTTTCTTAGTTTTAAAATGGCAATAATAAAACAAACAAAAAAAAACAGTTGAGAAAATAACAGCATTTTAAAATGAAGCTACTGAAGAGATTGTCATGGAGTTTCAGCTGCGTTGAAGAGATGAAATTTCCTAAAGAAAATTCCATTTTCCATGATTTTCCAATCATTTTAGAATTTTAACACCAGTTCTGTGAATTAGCCCAAAATGTCAAAACTAAACAAAAACTTACACATCTGATCTTAATGACAAAAATCATTTAAATCCCATTTTATGTCACATTTATACTTAATAATCAGATTTATTTTTGGCAGCTGGCCTTTTATTTTAAAGTTTGATATTTGGCATCAGATTGTCCACTTTGTCAGATTGACGGCGTTTTATGGGACAGCCGTTGCCATTACATTTACATTATTTGTTTTGGTTGAAAAAACAAACAAACTGGACTTTAAAGTGTTGCATTAACGACATTCCAATAGTTATATGAGGATTTTATTTCAGGCTGACGTTCTGTTAACATTCTGACTTTTTTAAAGAGTTTTATAAAAAATATTTTCAAAGCAGTTCATTTAAATGTGACGTGTTTTTGCCTTGATGATCAAATGTTTCAGTTTCCTTTAAAGGATCTGTTCGGACTTAAAACATTGTCGTAAAGTCAGTTGTTGAGGTGACAATAAGATATTCTGCAGCTTCACCAAACTCTGGGACGGATCCCCCTCCGGCTTCCTGGAACCAGTCGCTTCTACTAGAACTGGTCATTTCTTCTGGAACTGGTTACATTTACTGGAACCGATCACTTCCGCTGGAAGCAGTTATTTCTGTTGGGATGTTTTTGGAGCAACATTTAGATCTAAGTTCATGTCAGAGATGATACTCTGAGCCTCAGGAGCATCTGTCCTCTCTTCTGCTGGGTATTCTGGACCATCTGCTGGAGGTTCGGGTCTTTCATGCCCAGATGGGACAGAAGCTGAGCTTTCTGATGTCACACTGGATTTGTGAGGCTGCATCCATCTGCTCCCTTTGTGCTCCAGGAAATCCAGACCTTGTTTCTTTCATGGCTGCGTGGGTCACATGGTCTCTGCGTCCTCCTGGCTGTCATCTCTGATCCCTCCACGAGTCTCCTCATTGTGTAACGCGGCACCGATATAGAAAGATAAAGGTGGAGGCAGACGGGATCAGTGGAAAGTACATCTGATATAGACTTCAGTTTTAATATTATGCAGCAGGATTTCAGAGGTTGTTTACTCTGAAAACAACTTTTACTGAAAAAAACTTTATAATCCAATCCAACTTTATTTATAGAGCATTTTTAAAACAACACAGTTGACTGTTCACAATCCCAGGCTCAACAACATTATAATATACTTTAAAACAACAAAACTATTAGTTACAGTAACACGGAGTGATCTGCCGACCTCACGGGGGGTCAGGGGTGAAGGACTGGAGCAGGTGGGACAGGTTCTATCCGGCATGTCGCCTCCGGGGAGCTAAAGCAGTAGACTCACCGACGGCCATCCAAGTTCACATCACACAGAGAGTCCAGTTTTAGACACAGAAATAACTCCATCAAAACGAACAATTTGTTATTAGAAAACGTTCCTGTGACATCAGGACACCTCAGATTAAGAGCTAATAATCAGCTGATTATTTACAATGAAAATATGAAAGGCTGATTCTGGAGCTCAGAAACTAAATAAATGAAAATTAATACAGAAATAGAAAAATACTTTATCAGCAGATTAATGTACTAATAAATTCTGCAAACATTTAATAGAAAAAGTATTTTTTTATGAAGTTCTGCATAAAGTGTGAAATAAATGTGTATTTGAACCGTTTTCCTATGTAATAAAACTTTATTTATTTGGTTGCTTCTGAAGTCCCTCTGGATGGTCCCACATCATTTACGTCTCTTTTTAAAAAAATTTTTATCAACATCTAATTTATTACTTTTGAATTCAATCACTTTTCTTCTTCTTTTATTTTTCCTTGGGAAAAAAAAAACCTTCATGACCTCCTAGTTTCATTTAATCCTCCATTTTCTTCCTCTTCATTTCTGTCAGGAGCATTTTAACCAGCTTTCATACTTCTGTCTGGCAGTCCCCCTCATGATGATGATGATGATGATGAAACTGTTTCACTACACTAAGGAGGAAGACCAGGGGATGTTCTGGTTGTATGATCTTGTCCAGGTTTCTACTGTGGCTTGAAGAAAAACATCACAACAAATCCTGCTTGACCGTCTTCATCCTCACTGTGAGGAAACACACCGTGGTCTGGGAACTATTGATCAGGGGATTATACATCAGGGGATTACTGATTAGGGAATTAATGAGTAGGGGCTTACAGATTAGAGGATTGTTGATCAGGACCATCTGGCTGGGTTAGCTGCAGCTTCCTGACACCAGTTTGTCTTCGGCTGTGTCTCATTGTACAGGCAGTATGGACGGTGTCCCCCTGAAGACGCTCCAGGCCGCTGTCTTACAGGAGGTGAAAGATGATGTCAGAGTTGCGATCCCTGATTACATGGACATTCTGCGAGAGACAGAGGTAAGACCTGCTGCTGCAGCTGGACATGTCTCCAGATGCATTTACATTTGATCAACAGCATATTAAAGTCTGTTGCTGAGCAGAATGCCAAAGAATAAAAAGGGCTTTTATGATGAGTTTTAAAAATCAGGCAAGGAAGCTTGTCTAATGTGGAGAGGGAGCTTTTTCCATGGTTTGAGAGCAGCAACTGCAAGAAAAGGGGGATGGGGGCTGTTACAAAAGCAACTGGGATCAAACACCATCACTTTGGTTTTTTCCTTATAAAGAGGAAACAGGACAGCATTCCAGATCAGATGTCCTCAAGACATACCAAGTTGCAAGAGAGAGAGAGTATTCTTCTGCTTGAGTGACTCATTTACCTGTCAGTATAAAGTAATCGGTGATGCAGACTCCCATATGGAAGTGTAGCAGAGCGACATTTCCAAGACCTCCAGTTCAGTACCACAGATGCTCACTAGATGGTGGAACCGAGTCACTAAAGTGTTGTCCATGGTGTCAAAATCTGCTGCAAAGTCCAACAACACAAGGACAACATGAGAGGATGTTATTTATCAAACCTGCCTCGGTGCTGTGCAGAGTTTTAAAGCCAGATTGTTCAGCTAAAGAGGACATGTATATGTCCGTGTAAAGGAGCTGTGCCTGAAAAAGATTCAACAACGTCTTCATTGTGAGGTTTTATGTACCAGGACATCCATCAATTTTCTAGACCACTTGTTCCCTTTAAAGGTAGCAGGGAGGCTGGAGTTCCTCCCAGGAGGCGAGAGGCAGGTACACCGTGACAGGTACACCTACTCAGGTGGCCAGTCTGTTACAGGCTCTAACAGGACATCATTTAGCAACACGGCTTTGTCCTTTTATCTGCAGGACATCATGACATATTGTCTGTTCCTCATAAGTTGTTAAAATGCAGCGAATACAAACTCAGATCGCCTCGCCAGACAAAAGAAAAGTCAGAATGAGTGAAAATCTTCCTGCTTCCACATAAATGAACGGGTCCGCAGCAGTAAGTCATGCTGAAAAATGAACCAATCAGCATCACTAGAGCTCCTGTAGAAAGCTGTAAAACCTGCAGGTGAGTTTTAGAGCTAATCAGTTTTAAGAACGGACAAACGGCACAAACGGTAAAACAAAGCTTGGATAATTCTCTGGCTTTCTGGCCTTGTTAGCCTCTCCTGTTAGCTTTGGCAGCATCACTGGGTGTGAAAGAAGCTTTTTACATACCTGCTGTTGGTACCAGCAGAGTTGATGGTGGTCTCCTGAAGTTTTCTTGGTCTTAGCCCACATGATGTTCCTGCATGCTAATTTAGCTCAATCTGAGAACAACAGCAGAAGAATGAGAAGAGGTTACTTGAGGAAAGGATTTCTGTGACTAACGTGCTTTTTGTCCATGTGACAGTATGAATTCAGTCTGGAGAACTGGGTGCTCACCGGGCTACAGAATGGTTTCAGCAACCAGCACCAGCCCCAACCCACCTCCTCCTCAGGACTTCTGCCTTCTTGCCCACCATACTGGATGATGTTCAGCAGCCCACAGCAGAGCCGCCTGGCCAGCCGCCACAGCTCTGATTTCTGGGAGCCCAACCCTCGACAGCGGTCCCACAGCCTCAACCCCGCCGTCCTGCGCGTCAACTTCACCATCCCAGACTCTGACGATGAAGCAGAGCTTCCTGCTGAGCCGAGCCCACCGCCGACAGCCGGCCCGGTGGGTGCACAGCCCGTCAGTCAGAGGAAGCCACAGAAAGCCTTCATTCCTGACCTACTGAACCCTCCGTCCTGTCTGAGCAGCCTGCCGCATCAGCGCAGGAAGAACCTGCGGCAGTGTTCACTCTCAGTGATGGACACATCCACACAGTCCAGCACCGCAAGACAGTCCCAAAACCCGGTGTCCCACAGAGCCCACAACATCAGAGCCAACACAGTGGACATCACCATGAGCGACCAGTACACAGAACATACGGTAAGAAGTCAGCTGAATCCTGCACTATGCTCAGAGCACAAGTCTATCAATAATCAGGGCCGGATTAAAAGTGCACAGGCCCCTGGACCCAGAGTGTTCCAGGGACCCCTTTCCCACCGCAACATCGTAAAAATTGTTATTGATACAATGTGAAACAACATTTCTAACATGTCTCAGTCAGTAGTACCAATAGCAAGACACTAGACACTGTGGTGTAACTATCTAGCTTTTATGTACATTTAGCTTCATGTCCAAGTTGCTGGTATATGCCCTATGTGGGCCCCAAGCGGGCGTGGGCCTCTGGGCCCATGCCCATAATGCCCATTGGATAATCCGGCCTTGCCAAGAATGCCCTCAGATCCATCTGGTCTGAGGAGACGTAGCATTGTAAAGACCAACAGCTCATGTCTGCTGCAGGTGATCCACATTCTGTTATATCCTCCACCAGAATCTGGAACTTTCTTCCTGTTCTGGAGGACAGAATGACGTCATGTTGTCCTTGGGATGTGGTTGGGGACATGCAGCTCATTCTCGACAAATCAGTCGCACCGAACTTTATTCTCATTGGGCTCTGTGAAGTATTGTGTTATTGGTATTGTCACCAACTCAAATCTGTCACGAAGCTGGTGGTGTGGACCCAAATGCAGAGATGGAGAGGCAGGCAACCCAGGGAATACTGAAAAATATTTTATTCACTAACTGACAACAAACACAATAAACCAGCATTGAGAACATAAACAAAGGGGTATTAATACACAGAGGGAACAACAAGGAACAGGGGAACTGAATCAGAAAATCAGGAAGCAAAATGGGGATAAGTACACAAGGGAACAAAAGTACAAAATAAAACAGGAAACAATGAAATAAAGCGACAAACATAACCTCATGACAAAATCAGCCAAAGAAAAATATACAATTACTTAATAATTATTTTGGCAAAATACTAGTCGCGCAAACGGATTTGGCATGAAAATGTACCCTCTTTTTTTTTTAATTTTTTTTTTTTTTACAATTTTAGAATAAGAGATCTTAACTTGTCTTGGAAGGCTGCACGGTGGCGCAGTGGTTAGCAATGTGGCCTCACAGCAAGAAGGTCACTGGTTCGATCCTTGGCTGGTTTGGTCAGTGGCCTTTCTGTGTGGAGTTTGCATGTTCTCCCCGTTTATGCGTGGGTTCTCTCCGGGTACTCCAGCTTCCTCCCACCATCCAAAGACATGCATGATAGGTTAATTGGTCACTCTAAATTGCCCCTAGGAGTGAGTGTGAGCGTGAGTGGTTGTTCGTCTCTCTGTGTGTGGCCCTGCGATGGACTGGCGACCCTGAATTGGAATAAGCGGTTCGGAAAATGAATGAATGAATGAACTTGTCTTGGAACAACGTGCTTCCTGGACGAGGGCAGAGAGGCATGCTGATGGCAGCAAGAGTGTGCACAATGATGTCCAGTTCCATCTGATCAAATAAACATGGGTGATAGCCACATCAAATACAAAATCATTGTAAAACAGGTGATGTATATCAGCTCGCCTATTTAGGAACAAAGCTTCAAGCTCTTCCGAACGCGCTGGGTTTTCATAACTAAGCACTTCCAACAGCCCGGAGTCCTTTGTTCCGACATTACCAGCAGGTTAGGGGCCTAGGTCCAACTTTTTAAACCAATTTCCGGTTTGCTCTACTCTTGTTGTTGTGATTCTTTACTTTTTTGTAGTTCTGAGAAAAATAGTTCTATTCCTGAAAAGGTTATAGGAACTTCAAATAGTTCCTACAGTGGGAAAGCGGCTACAGAGAGGGCCCAAGATGCATCCCTGTGAGACTCTGTTACAAAGAGGAGACGTGCAGAGTACCGGTCCAACGTAAAGGTCCAATTAGCTGGATATGTCTAGAACCAATGTAAACTTGCTCCAGCTGTGAGAGGAGGATCTGGTGGTCTACGGAAGAATCAAGACCTAAAGGGAAGCCATGAAAAACTCTCAGAAGTGGGTTTTCCAGACTCATCACTCAAAGCCTGAAACTTTCCCCATTTGATCTCCATGTGAGGCTGGAACTGCATTAGCAGCTCTTTACTTCCAGAACCAGTGTTCTGCTCAAAAAAATAAAGGGAACACTTAAGTAACATGTTGTAGATCTGAATGAATGAAATAATATTTTTCTTAAATACTTTGTTCTTTCCATAGTTGAATGTGCTGACAACAAAATCACACAAAAATGATCAATGAAAATCAAATGTATCAACCTATGGAGTTCTGGATTTGGAGTTATACTCTAAATGAAAGTGGAAAAACACACTACAGGGTAATCTAACACTAAGCACATGTAGACTGGTTGGGCCAACTCACATGTCCCCTCCAGGACCCCAAAGAAGGTATAGAGCTGATCCACTGTTCTGTGACCAGGACGAAAATCACACTGCTCCTCCTTAATCCGAGATTCGACTATCTGATGAACCCTCCTCTCCAGGACCCCCGAATAGACCTTACCAGGGAGGCTGAGGAGTGTGATTCCCCTGTAATTGAAACACACGCTGTGATCCCCCTTCTTAAAAAGGGGGACCACCACCCCAGTCTGCCAGTCCAGCGGCACTGCCCCAGATGTCCACACGATGCTGCAGAGGCGTGTCAGCCAGGACAGCCCCACAGCATCCAGAGCCTTAAGGAACTCCGGGCGGATCTCGTCCACCCCCGGGGCCTTGCAGCCAAGGAGCTTTTTGACCACCTCAGCGACTTCAGCCCCAGAGATAGGAGAGTCCACCCCTGAGTCCTCCAGCTCTGCTTCCTCATCGGAAGACGTGTTGGTAGGATTGAGGAGGTCTTCGAAGTATTCCCTCCACCAACCCACAACGTCCCGAGTTGAGGTCAGCAGCTCCCCACCTCCACTGTACACAGTGTTGATGGAGCACCGCTTCCCCTCCTGATACCCCGGATGGTGGACCAGAATCGCCTTGAAGCCGTCCAGAAGTCTTTCTCCATGGCCTCGCCGAACTCTTCCCCACACCTGTGTTTTTGCCTTGGCGACAGCCGAAGCCACATGCCGTACCCATCAGCTGCCTCCAGAGTCCCACAGGCCAAGGAGGCCCGATAGGACTCCTTCTTCAGCTTGACGGCATCCCTCACTGCTGGTGTCCACCAACGAGTCCTGGGATTACCGCCACGACAGGCACCAACGACCTTACAGCCACAGCTCCGGCTGGCCGCCTCAACAATAGAGGCACGGAACACAGCCCATTCGGACTCAATGTCCCCCGCCTCACCTGGGGCATGGTCGAAGCTCTGCTGAAGGTGGGAGTTGAAGCTCGCTCTGACAGGGGACTCTGCCAGGCATTCCGAGCAGACCCTCACAACACGTTTGGGCCTGCCAGATCTGACCGGCTTCCTCCCCCACCATCTGAGCCAATCCGATGATACGACTACAAAATCGATCATCAAACTGCGGCCCAGGGAATCCTGATGCCAGGTGTACATATGGACACTCTTATGTTGGAACATGGTGTTCGTTATGGACAATCCATGACGAGCACAGAAGTCCAATAACAAAACACCATTTGGGTTCAGAGGGGGGGGACCATGCCTCCCAATCACTCCCCTACAGGTCTCACTCTCATTGCCCACGTGAGCATTGAAGTCCCCCAGCAGAACAATGGAGTTCCCAGAAGGAGCACCCTCCAACACTCCCTCCAAGGACTCCAGAAAGGGTGGGTACTCTGAACTGCTGTTTGGTGCATAAGCAGACAACAGTCAGAACCCGTCCCCCCACCTGAAGGTGGAGGGAAACTACCCTTTCATCCACCAGGGTAAACCCCAACATGCAGGCACCAAGCTGGGGGCTGATGAGAATGCTCACACCTGCTCGGCGCCTCTCACCATGAGCAACTCCAGAGTGGAAGAAGGTCCAGACCCTCTCGAGGGTACTGGTTCCAGAGCCCAAGCCATGCGTCGAGGTCAGTCTACCTATGTCTAGCCGGAACCGCTCAACCTGACGCACAAGCTCAGGCTCCTTCCCCACCAGAGAGGTGACATTCCACGTCCCTAGAACTAGTTTCTGCAGCCAGGGATCGGACCGCCAGGGTCCCCGCCTCTTGTTGCCGCCCAGCTCACATTGCACACTGCTCAGAAATATGGAGGTACTCACAAAGCAAACCAAAGTTAGAATTAAGTATTGAGCTAACCAAACAGACATCCTGCTGGAGTTTTTGTGGTGGTTCTTAGAGATCTTCACCTCATATTGTGACTCTGATTATGATCCTGCATGACCATTAACAAAGCTCTCCCTCACAGCAAAGCTAGCTGAAAGAAGCAAAGAAAAACACTCAAACAAGTAAATTTTATCATCTGATGTTACCAGATGATAAAATCTACTTGAGTGTTTTTCTTTGCTTCTTTCAGCTAGCCCAGGTCCATCTCATGAGGCTGGCTGATGCTGTCAAGCTAGGACATGGTAGAGTGACTGCCATGTGCAGACTGAACCCTGAAGAACTCCATCAGATACAGCTGAACTCCAGCAGGGACCAAGTTCTCAGTTGCACTGTTAATGTAAAGCATTGTTAACGAGGAGTACTCTCACATCACCAGCTATATTTGTAGTCAGGTCAACATGGGTCTGATGAGGGGAGGCTTGGTTTTGCTGACATCTTGCGGTGTCTTGTCTTTCTATTTTATTCTAGTTATTTAGACTATGCTTTTTATCAAAAGCGACTTACATATGGCTAAATGTCAATATGATGTTATCTGGATGAGGAAATCGATTCTAGCCATCCAGCCATCTCCTGCATGTTTTCAGGGATCAGCGAGCTAAAAATAAATGGTGTAAATCTGGTGCCTGAATCCAGACGAGCTATAAAAGGCTGGTGAGGATTAGAAGATCCGTGTCCTCTGTGTTGCTCAGTAGAAGTGCAGGCCAGGACACCATGCTGCAGCCTGACAATCTGACTCCTGATACTGCCTTTGGTTGTAGTACATGGTCCACTATTACCCACTACCATCTGTTCTTCTGTTTAGATGCATCACAGTACAGATCCTCCTGAGAAACCCCCCACTGTCTTCCCTCCCCAGGATCTCTGCTCTGCCTTGGACTCATCGGCAGAACTCCTGTCAGCTCTGAGCCCAGAGGAGAGGGACCTGCTGGGGGTCATCACGGCTCGAGGCTACCCCCTACGTACTGCTATCATCACCCTGCAGAGAATGGGGCAGCAGACTCCAGATCAGGTCAGGGTCGCTGCCTGGGCCTAATGTTGTTTAGTTAGAGGTTGAATAGATAAACTCAGCATTTTGTTGAAAATCAGTAAAAAAACAAACATCACCCCCCCCCCCCCACCCCCCCACCCCCCCCCGCCAGATGATCTAATATAAACAGCACAAAGCTACGAAACACAGATCCAGTCTGAGTCGATTTAATCCAGAGACCAGAATGCCACAGCGTGTTTTCCCCATGACGTAATCTGTTTACTCACAACACAGTGAAGCTAACACCATAAACATCATCACATAACAAGGTCAACATCTGGATTTAAACCCCCATATAGCAGAGTAAACATCGGGATGTAAACCATCATATAGCAGAGTAAACATCTGGATGTTAAGCACCATATGGCAGAGTAAACATCTGGATGTAAACCACCATATAGCAGAGTAAACATCTGGATGTAAACCCCCATATAGCAGAGTAAACATCGGGATGTAAACCATCATATAGCAGAGTAAACATCTGGATGCAAACCACCATATAGCAGAGTAAACATCTGGATGTAAACCACCATATAGCAGAGTAAACATCAGGATGTAAACCACCACATAGCAGAGTAAACATCTGGATGTAAACCACCATTTAGCAGAGTAAACATCTGGATGTAAACCACCATATAGCAGAGTAAACATCTGGATGTAAACCATCATATAGCAGAGTAAACATCTGGATGTTAAGCACCATATAGCAGAGTAAACATCTGGATGTAAACCATCATATAGCAGAGTAAACATCTGGATGTTAAGCACCATATAGCAGAGTAAACATCTGGATGTTAAGCACCATATAGCAGAGTAAACATCTGGATGTTAAGCACCATATAGCAGAGTAAACATCTGGATGTAAACCACCATATAGCAGAGTAAACATCTGGACGTAAACCACCATATAGCAGAGTAAACATCTGGATGTAAACCACCATATAGCAGAGTAAACATCTGGATGTAAACCACCATATAGCAGAGTAAACATCTGGATGTAAACCACCACATAGCAGAGTAAACATCTGGATGCAAACCACCATATAGCAGAGTAAACATCTGGATGTAAACCACCATATAGCAGAGTAAACATCTGGATGTAAACCCCCATATAGCAGAGTAAACATCTGGATGCAAACCACCATATAGCAGAGTAAACATCTGGATGCAAACCACCATATAGCAGAGTAAACATCTGGATGTAAACCCCCATATAGCAGAGTAAACATCTGGATGTAAACCATCATATAGCAGAGTAAACATCTGGATGCAAACCACCATATAGCAGAGTAAACATCTGGATGTTAAGCACCATATGGCAGAGTAAACATCTGGATGTAAACCACCATATAGCAGAATAAACATCTGGATGTAAACACCATATAGCAGAGTAAACATCTGGATGTTAAGCACCATATAGCAGAGTAAACATCTGGATGTAAACCACCATATAGCAGAGTAAACATCTGGATGCAAACCACCATATAGCAGAGTAAACATCTGGATGTAAACCACCATTTAGCAGAGTAAACATCTGGATGTAAACCACCATTTAGCAGAGTAAACATCTGGATGTTAAGCACCATATAGCAGAGTAAATATCTGGATGCAAACCACCACATAGCAGAGTAAACATCTGGATGTAAACCACCATTTAGCAGAGTAAACATCTGGATGTAAACCACCATATAGCAGAGTAAACATCTGGATGTAAACCATCATATAGCAGAGTAAACATCTGGATGTTAAGCACCATATAGCAGAGTAAACATCTGGATGTTAAGCACCATATAGCAGAGTAAACATCTGGATGTAAACCACCATATAGCAGAGTAAACATCTGGATGTAAACCACCATATAGCAGAGTAAACATCTGGATGTAAACCACCAAATAGCAGAGTAAACATCTGGATGCAAACCATCATATAGCAGAGTAAACATCTGGATGTTAAGCACCATATAGCAGAGTAAACATCTGGATGTTAAGCACCATATAGCAGAGTAAACATCTGGATGCAAACCACCATATAGCAGAGTAAACATCTGGATGTAAACCATCATATAGCAGAGTAAACATCTGGATGTAAACCACCATATAGCAGAGTAAACATCTGGATGTAAACCACCATATAGCAGAGTAAACATCTGGATGTAAACCACCACATAGCAGAGTAAACATCTGGATGCAAACCACCATATAGCAGAGTAAACATCTGGATGTAAACCATCATATAGCAGAGTAAACATCTGGATGTAAACCACCATATGGCAGAGTAAACATCTGGATGTAAACCACCATATAGCAGAGTAAACATCTGGATGTAAACACCATATAGCAGAGTAAACATCTGGATGTAAACCACCATATAGCAGAGTAAACATCTGGATGCAAACCACCACATAGCAGAGTAAACATCTGGATGCAAACCACCACATAGCAGAGTAAACATCTGGATGCAAACCACCACATAGCAGAGTAAACATCTGGATGTAAACCACCATATAGCAGAGTAAAGAAACCAGTGGAACCTGACTCATAACTGCTGCAGAGTGTAAAGGAGCTTTATCTGAAGTTAGATTATGTGATGTTCAAACTCCATGTTTGCTGGGTTAAAATGGAGTCCAGATGTTCTCCTGCATATATAATCTGAATTCAGATATCAGCAGACATTCAACATGAGCTGCAGGATCACTGCAGGAGAAACCTGAGGTTTTCAGACTGTCTTGTGCAGGGGTGGCTACCATCACTGTGGTCTCACGCAGATTGTGTTTCACTGACGTCAGACTGGATTAACTCATGTTAGTTGCTCAGATCTGTGTATGAATACTCTTTGACTGAACTAATGCAGGACCTACTTCTGGTGCCAGGTCATCTCTAAGGAATGTGTTTGTTAAGCCACTTGAACCATTCAAGCAGAAAGAAGTTAAGATATTTTAGCATCAACAAGGTGATTCATAACGAGCTGTTGGCAGGATGTAAAGTAGGACTTTAAAACATTTGTGGAAACTGGACATAAGGTGGAAAAAAAGGAAAAGAGCTGAGCCTAAGAAAATGTCATGGATGCCTTGTAAAATGACAGTGAAGTAAAAAATCCCAGCAAAATTCCTCTCAAAACCTTTGTGAAGAATTTGGCTATGATTGACTGTGATGGCTAACTTAGCGTCCGCGCTTCTTTTTGCATCTGTCTGTAACCATCTGGGACGTGAGGAGACCAGTTACTGGCTTTTATTTTGCTTTTAACGCTGAAGATTACCAGCATCCAGCCTTGTACCAGCATACAGAGACTCCTCCTGTTTCTCTGAGTCTTCTGATGATATTTTACACTGTAGCTGGAGGATCTTTACAGTATGAGTAACATTATTCTGAATGTTTAAATTCAGTTAGTCTCTGATTGATGAACTTCTGTCCATTGTTCCATCTGAGAGACTCTGAAATGTTCTTATTATGGCTAGTTATGTTACTGAGCTGTCCCCAGTTACACCAGTAAAAGCTGCTCTATGTGTTGCTGCATCAGACTGACAATCAGCTCATATTTTATTTCAGGTCTATCAGTATGTAGATTCTCTCAGGAGCCATGCTGGTCACATGACCTCTCATCTGCACACTGTGTGTAACATTTGTATTTGTCTGCAGGTGTTGAGTTACCTGGTGTCGTGTGAACACCTGTGCCAGCGGGGTTATGACATGTCTCAGGTGGAAGAAGCTCTGGAGATGTTTCAGAACTGTGAAACAAAGGTAAGGCATTTAACCCTTTAAATGCCAAACAAAGAAAAAATGGGGAGAAAATTCTCATTTAATCTGAAGGTTTTTTTTCCCCCTTTAACAAAATGTAAAACAGTCAGCAAAAATACTTTTATTTCTGTTACCATGTGACGTCATGAAACTTTTTCCCTGCAATGTGTTGAACGTGATAATTTCTTGCTGCTCAGGCGGAGGAGTTCCTTCACCTGCTGAGTCAGTTCAACGAGATGGGCTTCCAGCAGAACGCCATCAAAGAAGTTCTTCTGGTGCACGAAAACCACTGCGAGCGTGCGCTGGAAGAGCTGATGATGCGCGTGGCATGAAACGCGGCGCGTGGCCCATGAACATCGCACCAGCAGGGAGCATCTGGGCTCATGTTTTATTCATTAAAATACGTTTAATACATTTATATTTTCTTTTGGTACAAAAACCCTTAAGTTTTCTGTATTTCACAGAGATGTAGCCGAAATGTGATTTTATTGAAGCTGTGTTAGAAATCTCCTCTCTTCTGGCAGTGTTAATGAGCAAGACAACACTGATTCTCCAGAAACAAATTTAGTTTGGAAAAGATTATTTCATGAAGAGTTTGTGTGAATATGTGGTTGAAAGTCCAGTGAAAAGCTGTCTGATCAGTTTACGGGTACTATCTGGGTGTACATGCGCTTGTTTTTACAGAAATATTCACAAACCCGAATGTTTGATGTGGAAGATCAGAAACTGAACCGACAGATGGATTTTCAGCTCCATAGCAGAGATGCTGCTGCTGCTGCTGCTGCTGATGGGGCCAAAGAACAATTCAACACATTCATATGATCAAACTCAAAGTGCAAAGCTGTGTCTGCATCTGACCAGTGGTCCAGGTCCCTCTGCATGCAGGACTTCAGCTGGTGGAACGTGGTTTCACTTTTCTGTGTCTGGATCTTTGATAACAACCTCAGACAGGTGGGACCTTTAGTGTCCAGGTGAGACGACTGACGGAGATTGTTATTCTGACGGACCCAATTTCCCTGCAGTCTGGAGAAGCAAGGATATTTCTGCAGATGAAATAAAGGAATGAAAACATTTCAGGAAAACTGGGTTTGATGCTTCTCTGATATCAGTATCACATCTGTCATCATTGAACCTGGAAGTTCATGAATACTTTTGTCTGGAGCTCATTGACACCAGAATCTCCTCCATAAGGTTCTGCTTGGAGATCTGCTGCCCTCCACCCTCGTAGAGCCTCCTCTAAGGATGCTCCACAGGTTCTCAGCAGGGTGGGGGTCTGCCGTTATCTCCATAGCAACCAGAGATCCTGATGTTAATTTTCTCCACACTCATACGTGGTAGTAGCGTCACATTAACTGTGTAGACACAGCTGTTCTGCAGCAGACCTGTGGAAACATGGTGGCTGATCTGTGACAAACAGCCTCTCTGACCACAAACAGATGAAATCCGACATGCAGAATTATCTGAAAGACAGAGCAGATGTAGCTCCAAGCTTCCTTTGGAAGCAACTGGATCCTGGACCAGCTGATACCTGGCCAAGCTAAGATAGAAACCCCTCAAAGCAGCACTTTCGGATGTGTAGCGAATCCTAAGGCAGTAATCAAACTGTTGTATGACCAGCTGCCATGGGAAGACGTAACACGCTGAAGGAGGTCTGTCGTACAGTCATGGAAGTCAAAATAAAGGCAAAATATCAGCGGCAAAATTTGGACTTGGACACAAGTCGCATGCTGGAAGTCAGGTGTCAGACAGCACAACTACCCCAGCTCATCCAGGTTGCCATAGTTACCATGTAATCTGCAGATACATCTTTTTAACATAGGCCGGTTACAGGTTGTAAGAGTCCTGTAAAGAGGACCTGGGACAATTTCTGGGGCTATGAAAGGTTTGTTCCTGAGTCAGATGTCTACAGTTTCCCTTTTGGGAGACAGTAGGTGTAGCAACTCTCAGAAGAAATGTATATATGGATCCAATCCTGCCAAAACCTTTCATGTCACGCTTCAGTCTCCATCTGCAGTCCTCTACCGTGAACTCTGTGGTCACATGTCTGCTGAGGGTGAACACAGAGTCTCCTCTGACCACAGCAGTAAACAGGGAGCCTTTGCTGTTGCCGTAGTGACCAGTCATGGCTGTCCACTGACCTGAGCTCAGGTTGTAGCGATCCATTACACACATCAGGAAGTCATTGCAGGGTCCATTACGCATCACATACAGGTTGTCTCTGTGTGCCACCATATAAAGGCCGTAGCTGTGCTGGCGGACGAGTGTGGTGACCAGAAGCCAGCAGTCACGTTCAGGCACGTACTCGTATATATCTGTGGCCCCCTTCCCTTTCCAGAGGCAGATAAAGATTCTGTTCATGGCTACAGCAGACGCTACGGAGGCTGCAGGATAGGGGAGGGAAGAGACAAAGCTCCAGCTCCCATCGCTCAGTCTGTAGCGCTCCACAGATGACAGGACCTTCATGTTGTATTCTCCTCCAATGGCATACAGGCTCTCCTCATGACCCAGCAGGGTGAAGTTGTAGCGTAGCTGCTGCGGCCTGCAGATGGTGGACCATGAGTTGACTGCAGGGTTGTAGCAGAAGCCGGTTTCCACCACCCGCTTACTGACATCATGCACTCCTCCCATGATGTACAGCTTGTTGTGGTGGACGGCCACGCCTGCCATGGTGGTGCTGGTGCTAACAGGTAGGTGTGTCAGGACCCTCCAGTCATTGTGGTCCTCATCCAGGTAGCAGATTGTCCTCTGGATGTCCTGAATCAGCTCAGAGGACGGAGAGTGGCTGCACATGGCCATGTAGCTGCTTGGGAGGAGAGAGTGGATGTATTGTACAAGCTTGGTGGGTAAAGTGTGTACGTCGTCCTTCAAGTCAGTGTACATATCTGTGATGAATAAAGCGGCGTGGTGGTACAGCTCCCAGACCCCGTAGGTCGCAGCGGTGTGGAACATCAGCAAACAGTTGTCAGAGTTGATGATATGGATCAGGTGCTTGGTGAGAACTGGTGCCTGAAGAAAAGCTGTGCACTCGATGGCTTCCACGATCTGGTCGCTGTTGAGCATGGGTTGCTCCCCGCCCAGGACCTGCAGCAGAACCAGGAAGCCCAGAACTCCCACACATCGCAGCTGGACCTCCTCCTGTCGGCACTCCCTCATCCCAGACTGGAACAAGGCTCGGAAGTAATCGCAATGCTGCGCCAGTGTGTTTTTATCCACACTGAATATGCTGTCCTTAATGTTGACCCTCAGGCTGTCTCCTGTTTTACACTGTCCTGAATCCTGGTCCAAATGTGGACAGCTGCTGGACTCCATTACCTCCCAGCTGTACTCCTTCATTGCTGCTCAAGATCAACTGAAATCACCTCTGAGAAGAGTTTGAGAAGCACAAAAACACGACACATTCACTCCTCTGCAGCCAGAGTTAAAGTGAATGCCTCTAATCCAGAGCAGATGGTCTCTGATCCAGTTTTCACTATTTGTTTTCACAGCTCTGAGGACAGTCTATACATAGCAGTGGAGCTGACATACAGTCAGAGCAGAGCAGGGCTGGAAGATGGCATGCATGTGGTCTGGACGAACAGCTGAAGGTTTGACCTTAAAGAGACAAACATAACAATGGTGTCTACCTCTGGGTCACATAACATCCATTCCAACATCTCAGCAGGGGCTGACTGCAACGTCTGCTGACATGTGGATCACATAAAACACGGTCCATCATTCCACATTCCAGTTTATCATGTACATTAAAATACTGACTGATATACTGTATCTGCATCAGTCTGCCCTTTAACTTTCATACTAACTATTCACATCAATCAATCAATAAACTGAAATCAAAAACCTCTGAAGGAAAGTTTGTTTAATTATGGGGAAGATGGATGAGCAGCAGAGTTCAAGATGTGGACCAGACCTACAAGGTACGAGACCAGTATGAGGAAGAAGTTCCCAGACTGGAGACCATTATGAGGAGAAGGTACTATACTGGAAACGGGCATGAGGAGGAGGTACCAGACTGGGGCCAGTATGAGGAGGATGCATCAGAATGGAGACCAGTATGAGAAAGAGGTACCAGACTGGAGACTAGTATGAAGAGGAGGTACAAGACTGGAAGCCAGCATGAGGAGGTTTACAGAAGATGATTAAGTCTATCATTAAAAATGTTGGAAAAATCTTGTAATTATGATACTGTGAGACTCTGTAGAGCAGGGATCCCCAACCCTGGTCCTCGAGGACCGGAGTCCTGCAAGTTTTCAAAGTGTTCCTGCTGGAACACACCTGACTCAGACAAGCTCTGCACATGTCTGCTTAATGCATATTGATTTGAATCAGGTGTGGTGCAGCAGGGACACTCGGAAAACCTGCAGGACACCGGTCCTCGAGGACCTGGATTGGGGATCCCTGCTGTTGAGGACAGAGGGTCAGAATAATGTTTGTAGAGAAGTTCTTATCTACTTCAAAGTGTCTCTGAAATGCAAACATCTACAAGGGACATTATTAAAACCCCTGCTTGAGATTGGCGTCGTAAACATCTGGGGGTCCTACACCAAGAACTGTGATCAGGATGTTCCCAGATGGGGTTTGGGGCAAGGAAGAGTATATAAGGGTGTTATTCTAAGTTGAATGTTGGTTCATCTTGTCCACAAGCTGGGGTCACTTGGTTGGCTGATTTGTGTGAACTCCTTGCAGCAAGTAAAACTTTTGTACCTCCTCACTGATCTGAGTATTTGTCGTTTATTGGTAGATTTCAAATCAAATCAAATCAAAGATACTTTATTTATCCCCGAGCGGAAATTCAAGGTTCAAGCCAGGTTAGACATACATTTTTTCTCCAACAAGAAATAATGTGGTTTGGTTCATGAAGAGGTTGTAAAGTTCAGTAAATCTGAAATCAACCACATCCACTGCAAGAATGTTCCATCATATTCACAATGAGAATGTACCACCACATCCATGATGAGAACGTTCCACATCATCCATGATGGGAATATTCCATCACATTAACAATGACAATGGTTCCACCACATCCACCATAAGAATGTTCCACCATATCCACAATGACAATGGTTCCACCACATCCACCATAAGAATGTTCCACCATATCCACAATGAGAATGTTTCACCACATCCACCATAAGAATGTTCCACCATATCCACAATGAGAATGTTTCACCACATCCACCATAAGAATGTTCCACCATATCCACAATGAGAATGTTTCACCACATCCACCATAAGAATGTTCCACCATATCCACAATGAGAATGTTTCACCACATCCACCATAAGAATGTTCCACCATATCCACAATGAGAATGTTTCACCACATCCATAATGAGAACGTTCCATCAGATAAATTATGAGAATATTCCATCACATTCACGATGAGAAAGTTCTACTGCGGTCACAATGAGAATGTTCCACCTCATCTACAATAAGAATGTTCCACCAAATCCATAAAGAAAACATTCCATCACATTAACGAAGAAAAGGTTCCACCACATCCATGATGAGAGTGTTCCACCACATCCCAAAGTTGCACTGATGGACAGAGGATGACTAAACATGTTATATTCAAAGTATCAGACAGTTTTATCTCAACTCAGTTTTCTGTGTTAGGTATAACAAAACGTAGCAGGGCGGGAAGGAGCAGGGGGGGCGGGTCACGTGTGCCCTGGTGCCAGGAAAAGCTGTATATGTCCCTGTATGGAAGGAAAACAAACAGATATGTGAAGGAAGGGACATGAGAGTTCTTTCCGGTGATGTAACACAAACACCCAGCTACGCTCATGTCTTCTGTCTAAATACGCTCGGAGCTGGAGTTGGTCTGCTTCTCCAACCAGTTCAGATCGGCTTTTTCTGGCTCTGTTTTTAAGTCTTTTTCCCTAAAATGGAGAGGTTGGAGCTTTAGCTGCACACGAGACAGTTTGTGCTGCACTGGGAGCAGCAGAGCCTGAGCAACCACAGCTCATTCCATCAGAGGAAAAGATATTTTCTGCTGCTGCATTGGGTCTGCATGGAAGTCTAAATCAAATCTGCGCAGAGCCATGTCAGTGATGTTTGGGAAGACCAAGTCATGTGCTGAGTGCAACCTTGTCCTGCTGGGAGTTATGGGCTGTGGGAAATCAGGTCTGAAACCGATCAGCTTTTTGTATCATGTCTTTTTTTTTTACAGTTTACTGTCCACTATTCACTGTTTACTAAAACGTGATATCCCTGTCTTCAAGGATGTGTTTCTGTTTTTCTTTCTGACCTGATGTGTTTGTTTCATAGCAATGATAAAAAATGCAACTTTTCACTTTTAACTTTGATGATCGGTTTCATTGCCAGGAAGTTTTTTAAAAATATTTTTATTTCCTGTAGCTGTTCTGTTCTCAGGACTCTGACTGACCCCCGGTCCCCTGAGGATCCACAGCCACTCACACTGCCTCATCTTCTTCTTATTTTACAGCACTCACGGTCAAATTCCTCACAAAACGCTTCATCAGTGAGTACGACCCTCATCTCGGTAAGCTCGTCTTTAGACATAATTATAAAGATACTTACAGATAATATTCATTATTACATGTTCAAGTATACATGCTGTATTTTACCATGAACATCCATATTAATGTTCCTTCAAAGCTGACTCCCCCACAGTTCTCTCCAAACAAAAAGCTGTAAATAAAACCAGAAAACAGATTTATAAACCTCACCAGCTCATAATTTGTTCCCAGCAGAAGATAAACAACAGGAGACCTTATATCATCATGTCTGCCCCATAGCTGAAAATATGAATCTGACGCAGCAACATATATGAAAACAGCTGGAACAAGAATCACAAAAGGCTGGAAAAGTAACAACTACAGGTGCTTTTGACAACTAATGAGGTTCATTAATAACAGGTCAGTAACATGGCAGGTTTAACTGGGAACAAGTTGGTAATGTAATGGCTTTAACTGGGAACAAGCCAGTCACCAGTTAAATGTAGAGTAGATGTTTTCTGGAGCAGCTTTATTGCTTAAAATCCCCCTCACTCTCCAATTGCAGCTAATTAAATGTTTTAACACATAAATAAAAATATGCATAACCTGTGGAAGGATGGGACTGAAAAAACACCATCCTTGATTACATCGTTGTGGCATAGCCACACTGACAACAAAGCTCTCTCTATCTCTCACTCTCTTTTTTTAACTGCCCTTACTTGGAAAAACAATGCAAAGTCCACAAAGAAAGGCCAGTAATCAAATTCCCCTCAAATAAGGCTCAAACGAGCAAACGTTTTGCCGCGAGGTTGCAGTGCTAACTACTATGCCACCATGCAGCCTCATTCAGACTTTAAATGAAAATGAAGGAAATCTTTCTGGAAGTATCACTGGATTTTCTCTGTCTATGTTTTAGAGGACATCTACTCATCAGAGGAGTCCGTGGACCAGCAGCCTGTCACAGTGAGAGTAATGGACACCTGTGACCAGGTATGAGCCAATCCACCATCAGCCACAAAGACACATTAAGATGAGCTCTTTTGGTTCATATGGCGAGCTCTGGCTGATTCTGTACCTCAGTCCTCTTGTTCTGTCCTAAGAATACTGGGCCTCAGATAGAATCCTCATTTCTGAGAAAGGTCTGCCCCCTGCTGGTGGAATGTAGGAAGTAATCAGCACCTCACACACTGAGGCAGCACATACACATGATGCAACTTTCATGTTTCATTCAGTTAACAGACGAGCTTCGCCTTCATGGATCATAATATATCTATGAAACATGTTTACCTTGATGCTACTCAGAGAGATGCTGGATCTGTATGTTCTGGTCTTCTTATAGAACTCGTAGGAGGTGCGGACATTTCCTTCATGCTGACTTATCTAACTATTCGGCCTGAAGTTGAGACTGATTGTTTACGTCAGGAATCCCCAACCCTGGTACTCAAGGACTGGTGCCCTGCAGGTTTTCAAAGTGTTCCTGCTGGAACACACCTGAGCCAGACTCAGACAAGCTCTGCACATGTCTGCTAAATACACATTGATTGAATCAGGTGTGGTGCAGCGGGGTCACTTGGAAAAACTGCCAGACACTGGTCCTCAAGGACCTGGATTGGGGATCCCAGGTCTACATGCAGAGCTCCTGCTCTACAGTTCTGCATGTCTTTATGGTCCAAAGAAATTGTTTATTTTCTACACATCTTGGTCCAATTCAGTGTCACATGGGTTTGGAACCTTTTCCAGGTAACAGGAGGGAGGCAGGTCCACTTGAACAGGTCATCAGTCCATCACAAGACCCCCAAGAAATCACAGAATGCATTTTTAGATAACATAATCATATGCACCTCTACAAACTTAACCCCGGTCCAAAGGACAGGTCCACCACCAGTCAGCAGACCAGAGGCCTGGTCCACCATCGGTCAGCAGACTGGTCCACAAGCAGGCTCTAAAGCAAGCAGCTCATTTCCTGTGATGTGGAATCCTGCTGCACATCATTTTCAGTGGCTTTGCAGCATTCTTCTCTGCACCCCATCAGTTAGAGGTGGGATTGAGGTTATGGGTTGTGGTGGGAGGAACTTCCCAGCAGATGGAACAACTTTATTTTCCCAGTTCTGACTGATCTGATTAACAAGACAGGATTTAAAGCTGGGATAGGTAATGTTGGGGAGCTGGCAAGGTGTGAAAGTGGCGCCCTGTCTTGGCTCCTCCACCTCTGGTTTTGCTCCTGGTGTGATCCAAGGCTTTTTTCTTACCTTCACTTAGGAGGTTATGTATTTTGCCGGCGTTTATCTGTTTGTGTTCAAGATCGCTCAAGAGGTCATGAATGGATTTTAATTAAATTTTCAGGAGTTGTTGAAAATGTGAAAAGGAAGAACTGATTTAATTTTGGTGGCAATCCGGATCCCGTTTGGATTCAGGAATTTTTTAAAGGCATTGGTGGAGGTTTGCGCTCTCCGACTGCTTTTCGAGTTCACAGCTTTTTCCACCAACGATTTTCTCTTTCTCGGCTGTTTAGCAGGAGGAGGCAAACAAACCGAGCCGGGTCGGGAAATCCTTCCTGCATTTTCTCAGCCATGTTTGCCTTCCCAGTTTTCTTCCTCACTACTTTGTATTTTCATCCTAACACGCTGTTTATATGCAGGGTGTGGCTATCAGGTATGCGCTGCTGGAGGTGGAGGAGGGGAGCTGGGAGAAGACGCTTACTTCTAAGAAACGAACAATTTCAATTTGGCCCGAACGTTTGGATTGGTCAGAGTTTTTACAGGTTTACAGTAAACTAAGGGGTCTAACTATATTTCTTATTGTTCATGATTACAAAATGTACAAACTACTATCAGGACGAGGAACCACTTCACCCAGAGGAACACGTCTCTGAGCAACATTACCTACCCCAGCTTTAAATCGGAAGTAAAATGAAGTTTTTCCGCAGAATCTCCATCAGGTAATGGCTGCAGTCGGATTTCGGTTCAAATTCTTAATCTCAGGTGTGAGACTCTGGTCCTAAAGCGCTGCTTTCCTGCAGGTTTTAGATGTTTACCTGCGCCAACACACCTGACTGAAATGAACCATGACAAGAAGCTGTTGGATTCATCTGATTGAAATCAGGTGTGTTGGAGCAGGGAAGCATTGTAAAGCTTGCAGGACAGGAGTTTGACATCACTGATCTGAATCCAGATAGATAATCCACCACTTAACACAATTCCCAGAAAGCAACTTCCTGTTAGTGAAGTTAGTGAATCTACTTGACTCAGTGATGACAGAACAACTCATACAGTAGTTTACTGATAAAGCATGATGTTGGCTTTTTGTGTTTTTGTGTGTGTGTGTGTGTGTGTGTGTGTGTGTGTGTGTGTGTGTGTTTGTATATAGGAAGGCCCGGCGAATTGCGAACGTTATCTGTCATGGGCCAATGCCTTCCTAGTTGTCTACAGCATCAACAACATGGAGAGCTTTAAGGGCTGCCAGCTGTATCTGGAGACTCTGGCTCTGCACAACAAAACCTGCAGACCAGAGACCCCCATCATCCTGCTGGGCAACAAGTTGGACATGGACAGATACAGGCCAGTATCCATCAGTCTGTTATACCACATGGCTTGAGCTGTTGTTTTTTACTGCTCTTAAACTTAAGCACAGGATATTTACCGGAAAATGACAGTTAGACTCAGTCTGTACAACCAGAAATGAGAAAACAACTGTAAAACATCTGGACCTAACATGATAGAAGTATAGAGGCTGGTTTAAAACACAATATTAATCTTGGTGTAAGATGAAATAGTGGGATTAATGTTATTACTGTGTAACTATAAAGATCTTGTTCTTTAGACGGAGAGATTTACAGACTGTGAGCAGGATGATCACACAGAGTGTGCAGCTGACTTGCACATTTACAGCTGAGGTCTCCTCTCAGACAGGTGAGCCAGTGGGACGGTGAAGCCCTGGCAGCTCGTTTTGGCTGTTCTTTCTTTGAGGTGTCGGCCTGTTGGGATTTCGGCTCTGTGCGGCATGTCTTCTATGAGGCCGTGAGGAAGGCAAAGAGAGGGGGTTTGGCTCGAGCCATCTACGTTGGTGAGGATAAGGGTCTGCTTAGTGCCCCTTCATTTACAACTCCGTGTTACAAGGAGCTGCCGGCACCTGCCACCGCCAAGCTGGTGACGGTGAAGACATCAAGAGCTCAGAGCAAGCGGAAGGCCGCCACACTCACTCTGCTCAAAGGTTTCAAAATTTTCTAAACACCAGTATTAATCAGCTTGAAGAATGAAAGAACACGTATGCCCATGTTGAAGGCAGCATTCTTGAAACAATTTTCCTGCTTCCGAGTTGTTGGAAGCAGAAACCTGAAATCAAGCATCACACAGATTCCTGGTCTGGTCTGCTGTGGACCATCAGATCAAACATACACAGATGGCACATGCACGTGTAATGTGTAGGTAATACACATGGCTTCTCCATGAGGCTATAGGGAGGTTCATACTTTCCATGATTCATTCATGTTTCTAATCTGTATAAAAATCCTAAATATGTTTTTCACTCTTGAAAGGTGTAAAGTATCTAAAACTCTAAAGCTCATGTTGATGTGAAACTCCACTCTAAAGGGCTTGGATGTATCATGGCTGCCATACGTTCCCATTCACCGCTTCCGCAATGACTCTTCAGACTGATCATGCAGGCTGCTACATCTACTCCAGCATCATATATACTTTTAATAAAAAACAAGTACTATAGTTAGTTTTCTGTCATTTTATTTGAACTTGTCAACTCTTAAACTTTTTCCAGCTTTTTTTTTTTTGCTCCAGTTCCAACTTTTTACAGATGTTTTGCTGCATCTGATTCACAGTCAGATTTCCAACAAATGATTAAACATCTTAATATTGTTATCTGATATGTTGTTTATTTTCTACTGGGGAGAGTATATAACCTGATGAGGTTTATATATCACTGTTCCTATTCTACACAGCCTTCTAACTTTCTTGGATTGGATTTGTATTAAAATCTACTGTAAGTACATTACATTTATATGAATAACTTTTTGTCCATTAGAGTGAAAATCAGCATGAATAAAGTTTAAAGATACTCCTAAATTTATGCTGTATTACACTGAATCAAATGGAATCGAATCTTAATAAATGGTAATTCTTTAACCTTTTGATGTTCCAGTGGGTCACAGGCGGGAATTTCTGCTAGAGTGCAGGAATGTTGACGGATTAAAATCCTTGAATATAGATCAGGGTTCCTCATTTCTGGTCCTGCAGGCTTCTATTCTGCAGGTTTAGGGGTTAGAGGTTTAGTTATGGGATAGGAGCATCAAGGAAATATTTGGCAGATCTGTATTACACTGAATAACTGTTTCTATACCTTCATGGAAGAATCTGTAGAAATAAGACCACCATGTTTTTACCATATATAAAAACACTTACAGTTACAGCTGACCATCTGGAGACCACGCTGAGTATTTGGGAACTACCCGAGCATCTGGAAACCATGCTTTCAGGGGTGTCAAACTCCAGTCCTCGAGGGCCGGTATCCGTCAGGTTTTTGTTGTTTCCCTCCACCAACACACCTGTTTCAACTAAAATGGATCCGGCAGCTTCTTGTCAACCTATTTATGAATGTCGGTCAGGTGTGTTGGAGCATGGAGACAACAAAAGCTTGCAGGATGCAGGCCCTCGAGGACTGGAATTTGACACCTGAGCTATACATTAATCTAACGCTTGTGTGTAGGAGAAGAGCTAAGGTTGGCCAAAGCCAGGACAGTCCAACAATACCTTCTTCCAAAGCCACCATAATGCAGACCAGAAAAAAACAAGATGGAAATAATCTAAACTGGACGATCTCTATTATTTAACATAACTAAAAGGAGTTTTTATTTCATATACTTATGAGACTGCTCCCAAGTGGCAACAAAATAGTACAACACTAATGCTAAGGACCAATTGATGCCTTGCCATTGCGAGAGTGTGATGTCATTATGCATTCTACTTTGCTGTTGCCATTGTGAGTATGATCCACTCTGACGAGAATGCTGCTTTATTTGAGCTACAGTGAGCTGATGCAATGTAAAGCTCAATAATGGTTCTTATTTTAATCCCCAAGAACTGAAAACATGTGATCTGTATGGAGTCCCTACAAAATTTTTCCAACGACTTTCACCATAATTACATCTACCTGATACATAATCTGTCTTCATACACAGGAGATTGTCTGAGCATTTTTAAAAACACAGATGCTATTTCAGTAGCAAGAGCTTCATATTAAATGCTGATAAAAGCCACAAGGTGGCTCATCAGATTCTTTCTAATCACTTAATTTTTTACAAATATTTGTAGAAGACCGCAAACCCAGTTAGCAGTAGCTAAAGCAAGCTCTCCTAAGTTGTATTTAAACTCAACTCATTCTCATCGTACACTGCAGAGATGGCTTCTTGCAGTTGGCATCCAATTAACTTCCCTGATCGCTGAAAGCACATCTGACAACATTCTTCTTCTTGTAAATGATTGAGAGAAATATTTTTTTGTTGTCAGGTATCACAGGTGTACGTAATTAGTATGGCTGCCATGAGAGTTTGAGTGCGGTAAGGTGTGTCTATGACTGGGAGCAGGGAATTTATCTGATCCTGGGACTGGTTTACTACCAGTTCTGCTACTTGATTCTCAGACTGGTTTACAACCCATTTACTTACCTGATCCTCAGATTGGTTTACGACCTGTTCAACTAGCCAATCCTTGGACTAGTTTATAACCCATTCTACTAACTGATCCCATGAACGTTAATTACAAATCTTAAAACAGTTTAGCACCCATTCTACAACCCAATCCTTGGATTGGTTTATGACCTGTTCTACTATTCCATTCTCTGAACAGTTTACAACCCGTTGGAGTACCTGAATCTCGGACTGGTTTAGTACCTGTTCTATTTACTGATCCTCAGACCTGTTTACGATCCATTCAACTACCCGATCCGTGGACCTTGACCTGTTCGACTACCTCAGCCTCAGACTGATTTACAACTTGTTCTACAACCAGATCCTATAACCAGTTTACGACCAGTTCTACTCCTTGATACTTGTTCCCTCTAAAGGAAACACAGGCCACATTTCTGGTTTTAAATTTCTTTCTGTGTCAACAGACAAATGTGGAAACAACAGCGTGATTAAAGAATTTATTGATGGTAACATTTCCAGTAGATTAAACACACATTAAACATTTTTAGATGAAATCCAGACAATGACCAGCACACAAGATACGTGAATATGGATTTAGTCTGGCTGCTCATTAGTGCTCACTGACACGTTGAGGAGATTTCTTTAGCTCTGTGCAATCTGCATCAGCTTCACTGTTCATCTCTTCATCATGAGCCTCTTCATCATCTGACACTGCCTGTTTGTCCTCAACCTTGTCAACTTCCCATTTCTCCTTCTCTTCAGGATCTGGGTACAGGTTGGAGGTGTTTCCATCCCTCCACGTGACCACAATATGTCCAGCTTTGAGCTCGCTGGTGTCCCTGTTTGACATGGAGGACTTGTGAACCTGCAGCAGCCCATCGTGCTGTGGAGATGCTCCGTTGTTTCCAGGAGGTGAAATAACTTGAAGCTCCTCACCTTCACTTTTCTTCATAAGAGATGCTGCAGCCTTGTACTTAGCTATCTTCTTTCTGCTCCTGTGGAGGCAAGGAAGGACAATGTTAACACAGCACAACATGTTTATTTTCCCTGAGGTGGTGGTTGTAGAAGTTCATACTTGTTGGCAACGACTCCCATTCCCAGCAGCAGAAAACCGATGAGCAGAGAAATAAAGGCCAGTCCCAGAAGAATGAACTTCCATGTGCTTGCTGCAGAAATAAAAGACAAAAGTTTGAGGACAACACAGGTGATATGATAACCAGTACACCAACATGGCTGACACAATAACCAGTACACCAACAGGGCTGACACAATAACAAGTACACCAACAGGGCTGACACAATAACAAGTACACCAACAGGGCTGACACAATAACAAGTACACCAACATGGCTGACACAATAACCAGTACACCAACAGGGCTGACACAATAACAAGTACACCAACAGGGCTGACACAATAACAAGTACACCAACATGGCTGACACAATAACCAGTACACCAACAGGGCTGACACAATAACCAGTACACCAACAGGGCTGACACAATAACAAGTACACCAACAGGGCTGACACAATAACAAGTACACCAACATGGCCGACATGATAACCAGTACACCAACAGGGCTGACACAATAACAAGTACACCAACATGGCCGACATGATAACCAGTACACCAACAGGGCTGACACAATAACAAGTACACCAACAGGGCTGACACAATAACCAGTACACCAACATGGCCGACATGATAACCAGTACACCAGCATGGCTGACACAATAACCAGTACACCAACATGGCTGACACAATAACCAGTACACCAACAGGGCTGACACAATAACCAGTACACCAACATGGCCGACATGATAACCAGTACACCAACATGGCCGACATGATAACCAGTACACCAACATGGCCGACATGATAACCAGTACACCAACATGGCTGACAGCTTAGCTCCCCCCATGCTCTGAAGTGCATGTGACACAAAGATGCCTCAGTTAGGTGGACTGGAAACGCATTCATCTGCTCTAACCTTGTCAAAGTGACAGAACTGTGGTCAGCTAGCCTTACCCAATGGAGACTACTTTGACAAACCAGAGCAACGCCGCGAGGGTGACCAGTCTGAATCAAAGAGACGATACAATGCTGCTGAACAGCTAAGTAAAGGGATGTCGACTCATCTAGCGGTGCTGAATGAGTGGACTGGCCTGCCCGACAGAAGTGTATCTTATGCCGGGCCGACACGGTGCGATTTTGAGGGGATTTCACCACAATTTTGCTGTCGCAGACCACGCTGCGACATCGTGGAAACATTGTAGCGCCGGGATGTCCGGTCGGGAGGTTGTAAGCCGTACAGTGTGAGAACACCCACGAGGAAGGATTAATTGCTGCTACGTTCTAACGATGATGCTGCGACCTCCCGATCAAACTTCTGGCATGTCAGAAATTTTTGCCGTAGCCCGTACAGTGTGAGTGGTGTTACGTCACGATTCTATGTTCGCACCTGCGCAGAAGACACCGGTGGAGCTTTAAACAATGGTGGGCAACCCCAACTTCAGACGTGTGCGGTGGACACATCTGCTAGACGAGAGATTAGTAGAGCTATGGAGAGAACACGAGGTTTTCTTTTTTTATTTTATTTCAGCGCACAAGAGCGCACACAACTGCAACAACTTGCTGCCTGCTCGCCATCTTGTTGTCAGGAACGCTGTGGTTGTCATAGGAACTAGGAACCTTTGTTTTTCGTTGTTCACACTCGAGCACGTCGTGCCGTCACACACCGACTGACGCCGACAACTAGTCGTGGTTGTCAATAATCGTGGCTGACAGCAGTCGTACAGTATGAGTAAACATGTCGTAGGGTCAGATAGAGTACGAGGGACAACCCGGTCGTGCAGTGGGAGCATTTCCCCGACAGTCAGTTTTCTAAAATTGCACAGTGTCCGCTCAGCATTAGCCTCCTTTTCAGTGTTTGTTCTACAGCAACTGTGCGGCTGGGACCAAGGCAGGCAGTGGCAAATACCGGGTTGCTTTGGGAAGGTCATGCCCCTCTGTGTGGGACCATTTTTAAAGAATTGTTTTAAAGGGAGAAGACACTTTTTTTTTTTATACAAGGACTTTTAATAAAGAACTTTCTCCCTTCTGACCCTTGTCTGGCGCTCTGTTCCTTCAGCAGTGGGAAATCATCTGGAATCACAAGAACCTATGTGCCACCTTCATATTTGCTTGTGTGTTTTGGTCAAAGTATTTACCCATTTTACCCAACTCCTCCCTGAGCCGCCCCTTAAAGTGGTGGAGGGGTTTGTGTGTCCTGAAGATCCAAACAGCTATGTTGTCTGGGGCTTTGTGGCACTGGTAGGGTCACACATGGCAAACTATGTGTCTATGAGAGGGACCAGACCAAGTGCGGCTCAATGACCCCCCTGAAATAAGTCAGGTTTGTTTTTTGTGAGGGTTAGACTTCGCCAAGGCTACCGTTTATCACCAATTCTGTTAATAAATTCTATAAACAGTATTTCTAGGCGCAGCTAAGCTGCTGAGGGTATCTGTTTTGGTGAGCTCTGGACTGAGTCTCTGCTGTTTGCAAATGACGTGGTCCTGTTGGCTTCATCTGGAGAGATCTCCAGCTCTCATTTAAACGATTCACAGCTGAGTGTGAATTGACTGGGATGAGAATCAGAACCTCCGAATGTGAGACCATGGTCCTCAGCCAGAATAGGGTAGATTGTCCTCTCTGAGTGAGGTCTGTGAGGTCCTGCCTCAAGTGGAGGAGTTTAAATATCTTGTGGTCTTTGTTCACAAGTGAGGGAAGGATGGAGCGTGAGACCGACATGCGGATCGGTGTGGCGTCTGCAATAATGTAGACTTGTTGTGGTGAAGGAGCTGAGTCAGAAGGCAAAGCTCTCAATTTACCAGCTCACCTATGGACATGAGCTGTGGGTCATGACCGAAAGAACAAGATACAGACAGCTGAAATGAGTTTCCTTGCAGGGTGGCTATCCCTTAGAGACAGAGTGAGGAACTTGGAAATCCGGGAGGGGCTCAGAGTTGAGCTGCTGCTTCTCCACATCGAGAGGAGGCAGTTGAGGTGGCTCCGGCATCTGGTCAGGATGACTCCTGGCCGTCTCCCTGGTGAGGTGTTCTGAGCACATCCCTGCAGGAAGAGACCCCGGGGAAGTCCCAGGACACGCTGGAGGGATTATATCTATTGACTGGCTTGGGAACACCCTGGGACCCCCGCAGAGTTGGCAAATGTGGCTGGGGAGAGGGAAGTCTGGGCTTCCCTGCTTAGGCTGCTGCCCCCGAGACCTGACCCCCGATAAGTGGCAGAAAATTGATAGATGGTATTTACCCATGGGTCTCAAAAAGTGAAATAAGAATGTTAAAACAGGTACAGAAGGCTTGTGTAAATAGTGCACATGCATTAAAAAGTTATGGAAATCCATCTCTAAAATGGTCTAGATGGAACAACATTGACTTTCTTTTGCTTTCTTTTTGTTTCCCAGAACTGGTTTGGACAGGTGTTTTCACTAACTGATAGTCTGGATTTCCCCACAATCCTCCTCCTACAGTCTTCCACTTGGTCCACCACAATGAGATGAAGACAAGCTTCACCTACATTAGTTATTCGAGTTGTGATCAAACAACTGCTTCTAGCTTTGTGAGGGTCAATACTTTCAGATCCATCTTATCAACATCTAACAACATTGCAGCTTGAGCAATCCCAAGATCCCAAAGACGTGATTGTAATGATCAACTTACGGTCCTCTGTCCGGTAGAACCAGCGGAGATACTCCCTCTGTTCCTCTGTCATGCCTTGCTCCTCGGTTGACTCGTCTTCATAGTCAAACTGGTCCGAGTCTTCTGATGCTCTCCTGATTCCTGAGGAAGAACGCAGCATGTCAGTTTATCCCACATCAGGAGATGCATCACCAGTCTGATGCTGAACATGCTGCATATTCAACTACTTCTACAAGGAAGGATTGGACAAAACAGGCTCACTGAGGCTTTTCTGGCAGATGTCCCCCTCATCCAGAGACCTCCACTTTGAATGCTTGCTGTGCTGGCTTAAAGTCACATGCTTGCCGTTGGTGGACAGCAACATGGAGGTGTTCCTGCTGATGAGTCTGCCACTGTCACAGTCCCACATCAGTCCCACAGGATCCACGTCCGGCCCATCACAAGCACGGGTCTGAACCAGCTCGCTTTCTTCAGAGGACAAACATCTGGAAGATGACACACACATCAGCATGCCCTGGCTGGTCCAGACCCACTGCTGGGATTTTGAGTCCAGGTTGCACTTCTTCATGAGGACTTTGTCTTCTGAGTTCTCCAGACACAGGCTGAGCTGAGTGTTGTGGATCATAAACGCCATCCCCCCTTCAGGAGTAGGAAAGCTTTACATTAATGGATGCTAAGAGGCTGCAAATGAGTTTAAATTAAGGATAAATTTACCTGAGAGGAAGAGAAGGAAGATCCAGTTTTTAAGCATATCTGTAGAAGATAGGGGACAGGAATTCAAGACTAGACCCACACTGATTGGTACAACCATTTAACAGGAACGTCTGTAGAGAACATACACAACAGCACAGAAGTAGTGATAAAATAAAGGAACTGGAACAACTTTGAAGTTAGATGTCACTCATCAATGGTGGAAATGTGCTTATTAACATCAAACAGCTGAGAGCAAACATGAACATATTTTTTTCAGAGAAAATGGACTAAAACTAACCAGGCCTGACTTTGGGTTTATAGTCTCATATCGTTTTGTACAGTAGGTTTGCACAAAGCCCTCTTTTAGATACCTTGCAACTACAATAAATCTGACGTACCATACAGTAATAAACCAAACATAAATCATAATGGATCCCAATGCAGAAAGCATTACGTACATGTTGCCATAGATTTTTCTGGAATCTCTCAATCTAATTCCACCTGCAGCTTTGACTATACCGCAGAAAAGTTTGATTAAAATTTCCATCTCGATCAGGAATGTTGTTTTTACTGTAGAAGAGTCTTATGGTACCTGAAAAAGTGACTTTTTGTCAAATAGAATTGAACAAAATTGGACAAAATGAGCCAAAAACCAAGCCTAGTTCGGGAACTTAAAAGTTAGGTGTACTTTCCATACAGAAGCATCATTCTCAGTTGGATCACCAACAATAAAACTTTGCCTGACTAAAAAGGAAATTTGGATATCTTTTAAAGTTCTGACACAATGGAAAGTTATGTTTTAAGAAAAAGAAATGGGCCCTCTGCATTTCAGTGTTCACGAAATCTGGCCCAAAAAGTTTTCACTCTACATGCATGAGTTATGTGCCAAAGCAGAGAAATTTAAGTGGGCTTCAAATGAACCTCATTGTGAAAGAGCTCCACTTTTTCCTCCCATTTTTTCGTTGTGACAGCGATATGTGCACACACTTATAAACACATCATGACACATGCTGTCCAAGGACACTTGCACATGTGATCTGGGAAGTCGGGAATTGATACACACACTTGTCTTCCCTGATATGTGCAAAGGTTCATCTCTTCTTCTCTATGTGTGAGCTACATGCATGAGCCTGGAATGTCCCTCATCTGTAGCAGTGAAGTGAAGTGTAGCAGAGGGAAGTAATGAAGCATTATGCCACATACATGACATTCCACATCCACCAGGATACCATGTCTCACCACACACACAAAAGCAACAACAACATCAACAGCATCCTAAAGTTGATTAAAACTCAGCACTGGTTAAGCAGCTGTGAGAAGAACATGAGACATCATACAGTAAATAGTGTTGGAATGTTCATGTCGTACTTACCTCGGCTGTGGTGAGGATGAGGAGGGAGCCTAAGCAGAAAACAGCTTTCCAAAGTTCACAGGGAGGAGTCTACTCATCATTTCCTGACTCCCTTCTCTTCAGTTTGAGGGTGCATCTATAAAACTCATAAACTCAGACGCTGTGTCGTGTTTCTCCTCATAAAAGACCAAATGAGTATTCTATGTCCAGGAGTGGCTTCTTCACGTGGATTTCTCTGTTCTGTATACCTACAACATCCACATTTTATAAAACATACTCCTCATCAAATTTATGGCCCAGCCTTTAAAACAAAGTCCAGCTAGACCTGCTGCAGGTCTTTGACCTTGCTGTGTGGTTACTGTTTAGACAGTCCTGCAGTTACCTCGACGTCTGTTTGTAGAAGTGAGTCATCGGCCAAAAATCTGCAACACAGCTGGAATATTAAAGTTTTATTTTATTTGAACACAACTGGGAAGAAGCTAATGAAGGAAAAAAGAGCTTCATCATTTATCTGAGACTCTAACCTAAGTGAAGTTTGTACTCCGTCTTTCACTGTGAACTCAGAGTTGTAGCGCCTTCTCTTGGCTGTTACTGGATGATTCCTAGACACCCCTGACCCCTCAATAGAGGCCAGTTAGGTCAGTTGGGCCATGTTAAAGATTAACTGGAGAAAAAAGATAAAATGTTTGTTCAAAAAAACAACAGATGTTGAAGATCATGGGTTCCTTCTGGAGAAAGATTCAGTCTGAGAGTCAACTGAAAACCAATTCAGGTGATCGGTGTATGGCCTCGTCAGAAACCATACTAAAGGAACAGGGTTCTGATTGTTTTTCCTTTGGGGAAATATGGATCAACAATCACTGGTTCAGACATGTAGAGAGAGAAGAGTGGTCAGGAGAGGAGAAAAGAGAGGATGACTAATATATATATATATATATATGTATATACAGTTCCATTTGATCTATATATCATTCTATTCTAGATTGCGCAATCTGATGGAAGTAAACTGTAGTAGCTCTGACTTGCTATCTTGATTTTTTTAAAAGTACAAACTCTTCTCACAGAGATATTAGATCAAATTAGGTCTTTTTTTCTGAGGATTTCATGCTGATATGGAGGGGTGCTGCAAGGGAGAGTTTTCTGCATATTTTTGGCTTTCTCAAGACTTGTTATGATGAGTCTCCATGGCAACGAAAGACTTGTTTACAATCGGGATCAACTAATTAAACTCTCCCAAATCAGGATTATCAGCGAAACAACACATCAAATCTCAATGGAGTGGAAAAGAAAAAGAAGAAGATGCAGAGCGGGAGTGAGAGAGAGGGGAAAACGATGGAGATCTAAATCATATCTATCAACCGTCGTCATGGGTAACGTGAGATCGCTAGCTAACAAAACGGACAAGCTCGAGATGCTAACAAGGTCTCAGAAAGAATACAGAGAGTGCAGTATAATGTGCTTTACCAAGACATGGCTGCATGAACACATCCCTGACTGTAATGTGTCTGTACCGGGCTTTAAAACGGTCCGTGCAGACCGCAGTAGACAACACAGCGGAAAGCTAAAGGGTGGTGGAATTGCAGTGCTGGTTAACCAGCGTTGGTGTCATCCTGGACATGTTACTGTCAAGGAGAAGATATGCACAAGGGACATGGAACTGTTAGCTGTGAGCTTCCGTCCATATTATTTATCCAGAGAGTTTACCTGTGTTATTCTGGTAGCGGTTTATATAATACCTGGTACCGCACCAGACACAGCCTGTGACGTCATCAGCTCCGTCGTTGCTCGGCTACAAACACAGCATCCAAACTCATTCATGGTGATCTCCGGAGACTTCAACAACATCTCCCTCTCTGCAACTCTACCAACATTCCAGCAGTTTGTCAGCTGCTCCACCAGAGAAAATAAGATGTTGGACTTATTTTATGCAAATATGAATAATGGATACAGTTGTTCTGCCCTGCCTCCTTTAGGAAGATATGACCATAATCTGGTTCTTCTCACCTCCACCTACAAGCCCATCGTTCAGCAGCAACCAGTCATCACAAAGACTATCAAAATCTGGTCTGCTGAAGCTGAAGATGCCCTGCGATGGACTGGTGAGCTGTCCAGGGTGTACCCTGCCTGTCGCCCAAAGCCAGCTGGGATAGGCTCCAGCTTCCCCGCAACCCTGAATTGGATTAAGCGGTTCAGGAAATGAATGAATGAATGAATGAATGAATGAATGAAGCTGAAGATGCTCTTAGAGGAGGCTTTGAGGCTACAGACTGGCACGTCCTCTGTGAACCTCATGGAGACGACATCAACGCCATGACTGAGTGTGTGACAGATTACATAAACTTCTGTGTGGACAGCATCGTCCCAACAAGAACAGTGAGGTGCTTCCCCAATAACAAACCCTGGATCACCAGTGACCTGAAAAAGCTGCTGAACATCAAAAAGAAAGCCTTCAGGGATGGAGACAGGGAGTTATTGAGGGCAACACAAAAACAACTTAAAACACAAACTAAGAAGTGCAAGGAGGACTTCAGGAAGAAGTTAGAAAGTCAGCTCCAGCAGAATAACCTGAGGGATGTGTGGTCTGGAATGAAGAAGATCACCGGCTTCAAGTTAAAGGGGGACCAGCCTGATGGAGGTCTGGACAGAGCTAATGAGCTGAACATATTCTTCAACAGGTTCAGTTCACCCCCTACCTCCAGCCCAACAGACCACACACCCTCCATAAGCCCACTGCTTTCCTGTCACGCCTCCAATCTGTCACCCTGCAGCTCAGTCATGGACCAGAACACAGCTTCATCTCCCTCCACATCAGGACATCCTGAGACCTCCACCTTGTTTGTCTCCTGCAATCAGGTTATGAAGCAGGTGGATACCTCCACAACCACCTGGATCTATGACTACCTCACAAACAGACTGAGATGGAGGTCAGCAGCACTGGTGCACCACAAGGAACTGTACTCTGGCCATTCCTCTTCACTCTGTACACCTCAGACTTCCAGTACAACTCTGAGTCCTGTCATCTGCAGAAATACTCTGATGACTCTGCAGTTGTGGGGTGTATCAGGGATGGACAAGAAGCAGAGTACAGAGAACTGGTCAGTCAGTTTGTTAAATGGTGCGGTGACAATCATCTCATATTAAATAGCAGCAAAACAAAAGAGATGATTGTTGACTTCAGGAGGAAGAAGAATAAACAAAGCACTGTTTCCATCCTGGGAGAGGAGGTGGAGGTGGTGGAGGAATACAAGTATCTTGGAGTTCAGCTGGACAACAAACTGGACTGGAAATGCAACACTGACTACATCTACAAGAAAGGTCAGAGCAGACTGTACTTCTTAAGGAAGCTGAGATGGTTTCACGTCTGCACCAAGATGTTGCATATCTTCTATAAGTCTGTTGTGGAGAGTGCAGTCAGCTTTGCAGCATCTGCTGGGGTAGTAGCATCAGAACCAGAGACTTGAAGAGAATCAACAAACTGATCCAGAAAGCTGCTTCTGTGCTTGGAGTAACTCTGGAGCCGCTGGAGCTGATTGTCCAAAGAAGAATGCTGCACAAGCTGATGAAGATGATGGAGTATTATTCACACCCTCTCCACAACACAGTGATGAAACAACAAAGTGTGTTCAGTGAGAGGCTTCTTCAGGTCCGATGCAAGACTGAAAGATACAGAAGATCATTCCTGCCAGCAGCCGTCAGCCTCCGGAACAAGACCTCCTCAAATTAATTATCTACTACTATATTGAAATTCCCTTTGGGGATTAATAAAGTATTTTTAATTTCATTTCACTCATGCACATGCTCATGTACATGGGTCTGTGGCGAGTTCCTGAGTGGGGATCTTGGCTGCTGGGAAGACTGGATTTCCAATCCTCGGGGGAGCCTCGGTAGGTCAGTGGTTGAAGTTTCCTTGTGGCAGTGGGACGAGGCAGCTGGCTAGGATTGGGGAGCCGGGTGACTGTGGGATACTCTGGGTGGAGGTTCTGGGCTCTGATGCACGGGGGTACCCCCCTTTATCTGGGGTGAGGGTGTCGGCCTACTCTAGGGGAGGGTCGGTGGGTGGGTAGGGGGTTGGGTGTTTCTACGGATTAGAGTGTATATGTGTTTGAACATGTGGATGTGGGGGTCGTTGATGGGTGTTTTAAGGGAGGTAAAGTGGACAGGGTTGTGGGGGAGGGACCAGAGCTTGCAGGTAGGCGTGTTTTTTTTAGTTGCAGGGGTGTTGGTGGGATGTAGGGGTGTGGAGGATGGTTTTGGAGGGTGGACTAAATGTGTGTGGGGGTCTGGTGCCCAGAGAGTGCGACTGGGGCTCTGCTGGTGTCTCCCTCTGCTACCTCCTGGATGGATGCATGGTTGGATCCTCAACCCTTAGTCCTCAACTCTGCTGCTACGACCAGGAAACTGGATCACAAAACTTTAGTCCAGTTTAGGGAATAAATCTATTCAGGATCTCCTGGTTTATTTTAAACCAACCAGATCCCTCAGTGTCATCAGGATCAGGTTTATCACCTGTTCCTATGAGTCAGAACTAAATTTGAAGGGAGAATAAACTCCCAGATGAACCTGTTTTTACACTGCAGTCATATGAAGCAGCTGTAGTTTTGGGCTGGGAAAGACGCTTTCTATGTTTAAAAAGGAAAAATAAAATGTCACATACCTTCTGCAGCACTACAAAGCACCACCAGAGGTCCTCGTGGGGCCATGTGACAATCGCCCCAGGAGAACAAACATCTCCATCCAACTGTAATCAGTGTGATGTGAGTCTGTATCACTTTCATATAATATTGTACAATTCCATTGTATATGTTCATATGTGCGTATTTTTACTAGATACGTGCATGTTTAGCAACATGTTTTTCCTTCATTGCAGTGTTAACAGTAACCCTTCTGTCTGTCTTTTCTGTTGTCCTTTTCCACCTCAGCTCATTGGTCAGCAATACAAGTGTTTGAGGTGCAGGAGAGATCATGCTCTGCATAGACATGAAAAATTTCTAAGGTCAGAGGTAAAGTTGAGGGAATGGACTGTCTTACATGACCCCAGAAAGGGGCTCAGTCTGTGATTGACACTGTATTACTGAAGAACCAGACTGGAAACCAGTATGAGGAGGAAGTTCCAGACTGGGGGAGGCTTAATAAAGAAAAGATCCACCAAACACAAATTTCCTGACAATTATAACTGAGTTTATATAGATTTTGATCCCCTGTCATCATGTGATCAGTGTGAGTGTTAGTACAGACATGTCCCAATGTAGAAAGGAAATATTTACAGCCTAACAAGACATGCTGTGTGACTTGGATCCATAAAGAGGATTTCAGTCATCTCTGGTGTGTTTATGTCTGAATTTTATCAGACCAGAAACAAACAAAAAAAGTTTTTTTTAAATAAGTTTCTACAAAACATGATCACATGATCCATTAACATTTGTTTGAATGGAAAAAAGGCAAAAATGTGCAGCTCCTTTTCCAATCAGACAGTTTAGTGGGAGCTGCTGGCCTGTGTCATTAATTTTCCTTTTCACTGCATTTGTTTTTCCAAACTCCAAACTTTCTCACTTCTACACACTTCTAATGTTTGTGATGCTAATTTGAAAATAGGAGGAATAATTATTAGATTGATAGCGTGCAGACATTGAAGACAGAACCTGTTCCTGCTGTTCAGCTATCTCAAAGCAATTCCTGGGCTTACATTTTATTCTTATGTTATGAGTCAGTTTGATTTGGTGATTGGAAACATGGCACTAACACGCAAAGCCTCATTTCAGGAGAAATAAAATGAGGATTTGTATGTAGGTAAACATGACTAAAGGCAGTTTATTTCTGGAAGACACCTGATCTTCCATGAAGGTCAAAGAGTGATTGCCGTTGTTCCCAAGCATTGTGAGTCGGTTGTGTTGTTTGAATTTAAAGGCAGCTCATAGCAGATGAAAAATATCATCTATGAAAATACGACTTTGGGGCCAAAAGGAAACGGCTGAAGGTGTAAACAACCTTTTATCATGCACAATTAACAAGCAGCTATAATAAATCACAGCTGCTCTGTGTGTCACTTTTATTAATGACTCTATGTTACTGAAGAAATTAATTATTCACCATGCAAAGGCAGAGAATAAAACCCACAGGAAAAAATGTGTTTATCTGCACAGTGCTGCAGAAAGGCTCTGATGGAAAGCTGCTGCTGTTCCATCATGCCTGTCTACAGGTGGGCAGATCAGGGAACCCCAACTCAGCTGCTGTTCAGCAGGTCTGATTGTTGCCCTGCTGAAACTCATCTGAATAAAACCATTAACAGGCTGGCAACTCATTTCAACTGACTGGTGAAAAACTGCTCAGAAATAGCTTTTTTTTTTTTTTTTTTACAGTAGTGCAAATAGTTACTTTCCCTTGTAACTAGTTACTTTTCTTACAGAGAAGTTAAGTTACTAAGCTGTTTTTTTTGGTGTAGAAATTACGAAACTAATTACTTTTGTAAAGTAACAATCCAGACACTGTTTACAACAAGGACTAATACCAGGTAGCTTCTGCTGGTAGCTTTTGGTGCTAAATTCACTAGAGAGGGAACTGAATCTTTGCTGGTAATCTAATTATAAAGAACTGATGTAGAGCAGTTTCATGTCCTGTCCCATGACCCAGTCGTATCCATCTTCCTCCATATGTAATCTCAGGAGTAGCCTATTTCTGTGCCTGCTCTCTGTCAGGCTTGTATCTGCTCTGATCATGGCTGCAGCTAGTAACTGTGTGTTTTTCTCCCACCAGTATTTAATATTTAAAGCTCAAAATGGGACGGCAGCTTTTGAATCCCTGCAGCTTGTCTGAGCGTAAAGTTATTTGCTCAGAAGAATAAGAGTTATTGAAGCTGCACAGCAGCATCAATAACTATTGGGTGTGTGCAGGGATGGTGGAAAGCCTGAAGCCAGAAGCTTCAGAAGCTCTGCAAAGATTCAGTTCTCTATAATATTTCAATATTTCAAACCTGAAGGTTTCTTCTGTACTTTCACTGACAAAGCAGCTTTTTATGGCAGGTTACAAGCGATTGTTTGGATAGAAAGTAAACCGTGAAGGTAAATAATTGTTGGACAAATGCTGTTTCTGGAACTATTGATGCTTTTTGGAGCATTTGCAAGATAAACAGCAGCATGCTGTCAAATTAATACTGTGGCTTTTAATTGCAGGCTTACATTAGTGTCAATGAAAGCAGGGAACTAAAGCCCAGGACTGATAATGGGACTGAATGCCCCAACGCTGGAAAGCTCAGCTGAATAGCAGGGAAGCTTTCGTTCTGCGGCCGATCATTAGCTAAGACATATTGACGAAGAGGACCATGGGAGTAGAGATGGAAGAACACTTCAGTTTTAAAAACAGACATAAAAATGTGTGAAGAAAGCCAAAACTTCTTTGTATGCATACAGAATAGTACCATTAAATCTCCTCTTTCCGTTCTAGCTGGCAGGTCATTGATTGAGTCTAATTTATAAGCTCATCTTCACCTCTGTATACTAAAAACCGACACTTATTAATGACTTTTCTTTACTGCTATTTGCAACATGTTAAATATGCACAGCAGTACATGTAAGTGAGATCAGTGAATATATAATTAAATCCTTAAATCCCCAGTGGAGCTCACATCTCCTGAAGTGTTCTCAAAACCACCAATGTACAGAGGTTTTGTTTGAGTTCTTAGTTTGAACCATTGGAAGCTGCATTGAAGCTGCATTACAATTTCTTCTACTATTATACCTACAAGCAAAGTTGTGGAGGATAACATTCCTCTGGTCGAATTAGCTCTGACACCCACCTGGAGGGTTCAATCTCCTGGAGGCATAAGGAGATTGCTTCACACAGCTACTGTGACAGGCGCTGGGCAGACAGAGGGGAACCTTGGGAGTTTTCTCTGTAGTGCATGAAAAGTGCAGTCATGTGCGCAACGTAGCATGACAGTACGCACACTGGACAGAGCAAGTGAGAATGCGTGGCCTCCTGTGACTTATGACGAAGAGGGTAGAAACAGTTCAGCATTATCACTCAGGATCTAAAGGAGCTGATGATGTTTTTTGGAGTGTAGGCTGGGTTAGGACGCAGCACTGCTGAGCTGCCGACCTATTGGATTCTGAGGCAGGAAAGAGCCACCGAAAGAGTGGCTAAATCGCCGAGTCTCTTTGCAGATGTCAGAGTGAGTAACAGGGCAGTCTTTATGGACAAAAAGCTTCAGTGGGATTGGATCCAAAGTTTCAACAGGCGCCCGGTGCGTGTAGAACCGGAGATAAATCCCACTAACATGACACTGGTCTGTGTCTATGTACGCCTTTCAGGAAGCATTTGACCAGGGGATGATGGAACAGAGATCCATCAGTAAAAGCTTTGTAGTTATGTAAACAAAGTTTTGTCATGTCAGGCAGACGGAAAAGTACAGAAGAGAACAGAATGACCTGACACTGATAGGAGACAGATGTGGATTTGGAAGGGAAAGCATGTTGGAATCGTGTGTGGTATAAATACACCCACTTCAAGGCGAGACACGGACTCTCTGCTCAGCTTCCCTCTTAACAGAATGCATGCTTGTATCTTTATCATTTTGTAATAAATCTATGTTAAATATCCGACCCTGGTCTATTCTTGGGGTGACATCCCGATTGTAGTCTGCTCTGACGCCTTTTCGGGTTGTAAGATGGTCTGCTCGGCTTTCAACTTCCACCTAAGTATTGTATCCTTCTGAGTAGGAATTTAATCTAATTAGATTCTCCACAGCTTCATGTCAAGATGAGATCAAATCAAATCAAAAATACTTTATTCATCCCTGAGGGGAAATTCAGAGTTCAAGCCAGCTCATCCAAGGTTTGACATACAGACATGTAACATTAATTAAAAAAGAAGAATATAGAACCAAGCTGAAACTTAGGCCATGCAGAGATACATTAGGATCATGAGGGGTCGAGGAAAAAAGGTCATGTAACTCCGGGCCGTGCCAGAATGACGCAGTCCGAAGAGACAGAGAAAAAAAACCTCATACACTGAAGCACAAACTAAAACAAGACACACAAAGTCCAGGGAGGCGGTGAGTCATGTGGGAGGGGACTGGGGGTGGATGAGGAGGGGAACAGAGCGTCTATGAACATGTCTTCTTCCGTTCTCAGGGGGGGGGTTGCGCCAGCCAAAAGCCGTTGGGAAGCCGAATCCAGATATGATTGTTGTTTGGGTTCCAGGCGAAAAAAAAAAATTGCCCTCGGTCTTGAAGTCCATAGCCGATCTCAGGCAGGCAGCTCCAGACAGCCGAATGGGGGGGTAATTTCCGGGACCTCAGCCAAGTGACCAGTTTGGGCGAGACTGTTATCCTGCTTACGGTCGAGTCCGGTCAACGCAAGAGTCTGTGCACTACTAGCCCGGCACATACCGTTACAGAATTCTGGCAGCCTGCCAGAATCTCACGGGTCTTGAGGTAGATCAGAAGTCCACCAGCACAAATCAGCAGAATCCCGATCACCAGTAATCCAAAGATGTAAACGTCCTCCACGTCCTCAGAGGACAGAACCGCCGGTCTCCACCTGGTCCATGAGTCCTGAATGTATCCAGCCGGAAGCGTCCCCTCAGGACATACGGGCTCCCTTCTGCCCGATCTTCGGATTGAGAAAATTTGATCAATTGCGTTGAGAAACCAGCCGATCAAATCCATGATGTAAATTTGAGTGGAAGTAAAGAGATGTAAAAAGAGGCTCTGACAGCTATTCCCACAGAAAGATGCAGTGTATCTGGAGAAAGGAGAGGACACAGAGCAGCATGCATGCCGAGGGATTTACTCCTTTTTCAAAACACCCACGCTGGAAAGCTAACCACTTAGACGAGTAGGATGCTGTTGTTGAAGCGGCCCTCGTATTTGGGATTGTGCACATGACTTTCTGAGAGAGTCCGAGACCCTCTAACCATTCTTGCTCAGACCAGGGTGCTGACCTATCTCTGGGTAACACTCCCCGCTCTTGGAAGAGCATGTCTGTGCACCATGGAAGTTGCCACAGTCGGCCTGACAGCTGTTGGTGTAGACACGGAAACCATGGAGCTGATGCGTTCCGGAGCGCTTCTGAGAGCTCGTGTGTGAGCCCAAAGCAGCAGCTGCCTGGCCACACCCAGCAGCTGTGCAAAGCGTACTCCTCCCTGACGGTTGATGTTGGCCACCGTCACCTTGTTGTCTGTGTGGATCAGCACAAGGGGGCAAAATGCTGGTCCACCTTCCACACTGTGAGAAATTATAGCACGTTTATGTGGAGAGACATGTGGGCCGGCCAGTGTCCTTCCAGTACTTAAGGCTGACACGTCCCGCTCTAGCCTGAGAGGGATGCATCGGTGAAGACTGAGGAACCCAACAACCTTCCTGACTGAGCAACTGCCACAGAGTGAGACGGAGACATGAGATGTCACTCTGCTCTGCTCAGACTGATTTACCCTTTGGATAAAGTGTGAGGATCTCTCCAGTTCGCCAGGTCGGCTGCAACAGAGGGAGGAATCACAATCATGCATCTATTCTAATTCATGGCATCTATCCGCAGACATGAGAACCATCTCTGCAGGCGTCTTATGTGAAGTAGACCTACAGGCACAACCCCATGACCTGCTGACATCATGCCTAGTAACTGCATGACAGACAGGGCTGTTACTATGCTGTGGGGTGTGATACAGTGTAGCAAGGCTGACAGCTGCGAGCTTCTTCCTGAGACAGTTGCGCTCTCGTGGTGACCAAGTTTAGCTTCAATCCCAGGACAGTTATAGACTGGAAGCTCTTCCCAATTTCTGGAGAAGTCCAAATCTGACAGATGTGTCATCAGTACCGCTGCCTTGTCCCTAGACCCGGCCAGGAGAAGCAGATGGTCTGAATAAAAGAGGACTCTCATCCCTGTTGAGCGCAAAGGTCGCAACACTGTCTCCACGCATTTGGAGAATGTGCGTAGGGCAGGGAAATAACCTAACACCAGACAGTTGTAGCATATTATCATTAACGTTAACCTACGTTAACGTTAATGATAATACGTTGTGATCCAATGTTGGAGTGACAGTGGGTATTTTAATTATTAATCCGCTGTGTCCTTAGACAAGCGGACAATCTCGGTACACCACCCAGCCCTAAATTTGTTATACGGTCAGGCAGGGAATACCGTAATATGACAATGATATTTGTCTAATAACAGATAACCATCAGTCTCAAAATACGCTTACCGTAAGTTCTCGTCAGAGGGAACAAATCACTTCCTTAAAGATCGATCACGCTACCACGACTTCTTAAAATATAACACACTTTATTAAAAACCACACCGGTTAAAATCATCAGGCACAAATGAAATTAAAACCAGAAATAGCGTCAGCAAGCATCAAATACTGAATTAGCCAAGATGAGAGAGAGGGAGAGTATGGAAGCTCGAGCCGAGCCAACAACAAAAATGTAAAATAAAATTATTAAAGGTAAAGTTATGTAAGCAGCTTACATAACTTACACAACTAGGAAGGTTGGAAAGATGGCAAGTCTAATGAAGTTAACTAACTATGTCAGGGTAGACTATCATGTGGATACCGGGGGAATGGATTTAAAAAGGGCAGCTTTTGCTAAGACACCAGCTGGATCGGAGACAGTGGAATAATGGGTCGGCCTTACTTCAGCGCCTTGGTGGTCGAGAACCCGAACCTTGGGTCCAGTGGGCAAGGATTCAGTGGTCGTCCTGATACTTGTCCAAAGGAGACCTCCACAGAAGTCAGGAGCTCGCCTGGAACCGCCTGGTTCGATGTCTGAAGCTGGACCCAACCCCGATTAGAATCAATGGGTCACAGGAGCCGGCAAAGTCCTGGGATCAGCTGGAGCAGTAACGTTCGGGTCGTCCATGCGTTACTGGTCACAGTCTTTGTAGGCTGGGAGAGCAGCTTCGATGGTGTGTCAGAAGCAAAAAATTGTTCAGCCAGAATTGGATGAGTTTTGGTGTTAAGCAGTCGAGCGAGCGAGCTTACTTAATAAAAATGAACACGAAGCCAGACGGACAAAAACACAACTAAAGCAAACATCGAACGAAAACGAAAAAAAAAAACAATAGAGAAACAAAGAAAATGAGAGAGAAAAAACAAGAGCAGAAAAAAAAGACAAAAGAAGATAAGAGAGGAAGAGACAAAAGAGAGCGAGTTCCGGGAAGACCCGCAGTTAAATTTGCCAGCACTCTGGGGTGGACTTTAGATTATCCAATCAGAGCGCAGGGGTCAGGACATGGGGTCTGAAGGTTTGGTCAAAATACTAAGTTCTTGGGGAATTAAACTTAACATTTTTCCAACCTCAAAACATGTCTATAAAATCCATTTGTAGATGAGAAGAAGTATGAATAATCCTTATAAACCTTAAACAGTTTTGCTGCTGTCAAAAGGGGAAAAGGTTTGTTAACAAGTACAAGACATTTCATCAAGACATTTCAATACACTTCATCAATGATTTTCACTTTCCACGGACCTGGTGGGTCAAGAAATCATTTCCACACAACAAGTTCTTACTTTGAGTCAGAGTCGTTAATAACAACAGCATATAATGTTAATCACGGTGTATTTAATCAGCCAGAAATGCCTATCTCAACCTGTTTGAGGGTGTCTGCTAGATGGCGCCATTGCTCCATCCAAGGAATCACAGAAATTAACTAACTTGCTAACTTCTGTGGATTTCACATCTGAAAAACGGATAAAGTCTTGGATTAATTGAGAAAGGAAGGAGAGTCCATTTATCCAGGTGTGCTGAGGATACATCCAGGATTTTATACAGTTTAGAATTCAGAGCTTAAAGGTTCTGCTCTGGAATTTGGTCTTTGTGTGCTGTGGATACAAAGGGACCTCCTGGGGTGACGGACAACAGGCTCTTACCAGGGTCCAACTTCAAAAGGGTGCCACAGTCTGTCTGTGTAGGCGTTTCCTACCAGGAACAAGATAAAACCAGCAGGGTTCCTGGTTCAAAGTGGAGGTCTGTCTACCCGGATTAAGATGGATCTGATTTTTAGGGATTTCATTGAGCTCTGTTTTGGAGATGTGTGGATGGACCTCCTCAGAGAAGAACTTCCTGAGTTCTTATCTGATTCGGGGGTTAACTCAGCCTTGGGGGGTTGCTACACAGTTGTACTGGTATTGTTTTCCCTGAAAGGAGAAATTCCTGTGTTTCTTAAGGATGGGGATGTAAAGTAGGCGTCTACAGGTCGACAGAAGTGAACCAGTTGCTTCTACCGCCATCAGTGGATCCAGAGTGTCCTCCAGAGCAACCCATGGGGGGCTCGGCCCAAAAGGGCTGGGTACTAGTCTCTTGAGAGCATTTTATGTACGAGCTCACAGCTGGGCATTGCTGGGGAGATGTTATGTTGAGCTCAGCGGTGTCAGTCTGGATGTGCTGTTGTTTATGAGGTGGCGAGCTCAGCTGATGGAGCTAAACATCTGGGCTCGTGTGGGAAGAAGATGGTGCTCGTGGATCAGAGTACTGATTTCACATCACCAGATGTGCTATTGGGCTTAAAATGGCCCAACAAACAACTCTGTGTGTTGCACAGGAATGTACTGGTTTGACAACGTGAGATAGCGGAGCTTAGTAACTGACAGGTTAACAGTGGCCGGTCAACTGAGTGTGGGAGACGGAAATAAAGCGGCTGCAGCTGTCGATGTTTTATTTCCAAAACCATGCAACCAACATCCCCCGTATCACATTTGTCCCCCCCCCAAGCAGTCATTGCTTCTTGGGCCTACCACCTTCCAGGTGGGATGGACCCAGAACAGGCAAGTTGCCGGTTCTTATGAGCTCACTGCTGTGGATGAGACCAGGGAAAAATGGACCCCGATGGCTGGGCTGGAGGAGCGCTCAACCTCGCTTGTTGCTGCAACTGCTGTTGAGTGCCTCCTCTTCTGTATGTGGTCCCGGCGATCTCACCAATGGCCAGAGCCGAAGCTGGGGCATGTGTTAAGGATGCACCACGTGTGTCTTCAATCTCTTGGACTCTCCAGAGCTCTTCTGCATGTGTGCCAGAAGATACTGGAAGGACCAAACAGCCCGTCCAGGCTGATGGGGCCTTCCAGTAGCTCTTTCCTCATCTCCTCAGGAACAGATGACAGGAGGATGACAGATGCAACCAAATGTTCCTGTGGATCATATGCTGCTATGCAAGCAGTGGCAGCTGCTGTGGCTGCACACAGGTTGGCGCTGGCAGCATTAACGACATCATCTGTGGGGTCGGCAAGGTTGTTGGGTTCCTCTGCCATCTTAGTGATGCTGTAGGCTAGCAGTGCATTGTTGTTTGGCTGAGGCCTGGTAGGCACACTGATAGGAACAGGCCGAAAAGCAGGCTGGCAGTTGATCTTTGGGTATGGGAGGGGAGGGCCGCCATCCCGCATGCCATGCAGCTCTTACACCAAAAACTGCTGAAAGACTCAAGCTCCAGGGGAGGAGCTCCAGAGGAGGAAAGCCATGCTCAGAAAACCCCTCCACCTTGGTAGTCAGAGTGTAGGGGGAGACTGGAGCACTCAGCTTCCCAGGCTCAGTGGCCAATCACTGATAGGCCTTGATGATCAGCAAGTGGGACCAGACAGGGTTGCGGTGGCCAGTACGCTTGGCAGTAAACCTGACCGCAGTGATCTTTTAAAACAAGTTAGAACAAATATGAGGGTTCTTGGTAACAGAATCCACCACAAGTTTTTATAAATGTGACTTTGACATGTTGTGTAACAGACTGAAACAGTGTACGAGTGACCACTGGAAGACTATCTTTTTTGCAGCAATTCCATTCAAGTTTTTTGCTAAATAAAAGCATATTTCTAAACTTTTTAAAAACTACAAATGCGATTTGCAGGTGTTTCAATTTCATGGTGTTAGGTGCATGAGCTGTAGTTATTGTAGAATCTCATCTGTGGGACAAGATTTTATGAGAATTGTAGCTTTTGCTGGTTAGCCATGAAAGCATTGTTTCAGGGTTTCCTGGACCTTCTAGAAAGATTTCTGTCTTCTCCTCTGTACATTCAAACTGTGCCAAATTTTATTCGAAGTGATCTGGTCACATGATCCTTGGGTTGCTGACTGTCCTGTATTAGCTGGGACATCCTGTATATTTATCTAAATTTGATTTTACCATACGAGATGTCTCTTGTCCCTTATTCTGAATGCCGCTCGTTGTCTTCCTTCTGTGATTCAAATGTGGTGAAAAAGATCCACCTGGGCTAAACAAAAGCAGAAATGATCACAATGATTGGACTAGGACCCAAGACTGCAGATTTTGGGTGATCTGTCTCCACAAGAATGTGAGCCTGTGTATTTTTGTATCTACAGATGCCTCAAACAAAGGAAATAGAGGGATGTTTCCAGTGTGCATGAGGAGTGCAGAGCAAGTTACTGGACTTTTTTGAAGACTGTGATAAAATCGCTAATGGTATACATGAAGCGCTGATGAACTCTCTGGAGAAGTGTGATCTAAATATCTGTCACATTTCAGCTTATGCAGCAGATGATGCCAATGTTAATTTTGGTAAACATAATTCTGTTTACCAACTGTTCAGCAGCGCTAACAATCATGTAATACCGGCAAGCATGTGACCAGCTGTCTCTGGTCATTGAGACAGTTGTCCTTAAGATCTAAGATGTAGAGAGTGAATGTGGAGATTTTGTTTTTACTTTGTTGACATTGAATGGCCTGAAATTCTGCATCACTCAGGGGGAACTGTTCTGTAGCTCTAAAGAAATGTGTTGAAGATGAAGAAAAAACACATGCAACAGAGATTTACCATTCACAACGTTGGCTATGTTTTTGATCAACTAGTGAAAAAGCTGGAGGAAGCAAAGCTCTGCGTCACAGATGTCTATAATGAGATACAAAAGTTCAAAACAAAGATACTGCAACGGAAACAGGACAGCTTCTTTGGATATCGGACCAAGCAGCTGATGGACAAGAAATGGTAACACACAAATAAGATAAGTAAATGGACTTTATGAAGTTCTATGACACTGTCATTCCTTATATTGACAAGTGGATTCATTTTCTCTCCACAGCAGGAAAATTTGGAATACTTCGTCAGGGTTGGGATGAGATCCTGTGTGTGGGACTTCAAATAACTCCGAATCTTGTTGATGAAAGAGGAGGAATGGAGCAGGAGGTCTACAGTTGAAATAATATAGCACTTGCTAAGGTGTGGATTCTGCATCTGCTTTGTATTGGGTGTTGGTCGTCACACTGGAGCATCTGACAACATCCTGACACAGAGGGAGGATTTGTGTTGAATTCTGGACCTGATGAAGGAAACAGCACGAAGTAAAGCAGTTTATTAGACACAACGTGAATTGCATATCACATCTGAGTCTTGTTTATAAGTTCCAAAAAGTCAACTCATCATTTAAAAAAATTGTCATTTGTTATGATTAAGACATTTACAATGTGTCGTAGCTGCTCTTTGAGTTCCCCCCCCGATATCACGCATGATTCACATGCGCACACACAGGTGATCACTATTCCCTCGTGGTCAGAGAACGCACGTCAGACAACACGCCAACTAACTGAAAGTCAGACAAAACTAAGTTTTTAAAAAGTCTCCCATAAAGCTGAAAATGGAAACGTGCAGTCCAGCAATCTGCAGTAGTGGAGTATGTAACCGGCGTGAAGTTGCCCTTCCCCAATCTTAATTAAAATAGTTTCAATTATTTGTGCTTGTATTGGAACAGTTTTTGACATTCAGGCCTCCAGGCGGCATTGTTCTTTTTGTACTGCTTTCTCCATGTGATAGTCTGGGCCAATAGTGAGTTGTAAATAAGTGAGGTAACAGGAACTTCCTGTTTACTCTATTAGTCAGGAGAATGGTGTGTTTACCAAGGTGAAAGTTAATCTCAAGCCATCTGTTTGTTTTCAGCCCTTTGAATGGCAATATAAGTAAGTCTGCATGTTGTCTACATTATTACAAAGTAGTTTTGCGGATTATGTTGTACTATTATTTGATTATATGCTTGCTGCTGCAAATTAGTTTCCATGTTTATCTTGTGATGTGTCTTGGTAGCCCTGATATGCTAAATTGCGTTTTTCCATTTGTGTATTTCAGTTTCACACTTCCATGTATTAAATCCAGTTCAACTACAACACCTGTCTGTTCCTTGGAGGATGGAGTGCATGGGAGAGTTTAGCTGGCTGTGAATCTCAAGAAAGGACAAGAGTCACATTTAGTGCAGCAGTACAGTGCTACATAACTCTTTGAGATATGAATATTATCACTATTTTCTTTTTTCTTTCTTTCTCTTTGATTGGTGCTGAAATATCAAACAAATTGAATCTAATGGGATCTTTTATCCTAAAGAGTCCAAAATAAGTCTTTTTTTTTTTTTTTTTTTACTTTTCTGACTTTTGAGCTTGGGTGTGTTACACATTTTTCATTTTACACAATTTTTATTGTGTAAAATATATATCAAATTACATATTACACAATTTTCATTGCCTTATGTCAAAGTAGACTTCGGGATCCTCAGTTTTTGTTTTGACACACTTCTTGTAATATCCTGTGACCTGAAGTGTGCTGCTTTTATTTTCACCAGAAGCAGCTTTATCCATGCTTTCTATCAGAGAAACTGGCAAAGGTGAATTAGAAGTCTGCAAGCTTGGCTCTGAAGGCTTGCAAGGCCTACTGAGCTGTTGATAAGAGCCACTTTGCAATAAATTGACTTATATTCACCCTACTGGTGAACCATAAAAGTTGAAGAAGGGTCAATAACTTTCTAAGTTAATAAAATATATGGACTGACGGCAACCTACATGTTTCAAAGCTCTCTAACGGGTTTAGAAATTTTTCAAAATCTTAGATATTGTGCCTTTAAAAACTGAAGCATATTGGACTCTATGAGGAGCTCGCCTTCACTCAGGTGGTAACTGCACTGAAAATGACAGAGACCATTAGCATGGATCAACTATTTTAGGATTACTGCGCATGCTGTGAGGAAATTCAAAAGGCAAGGCAAGATACAGCAAAAACCACCTGCGAGAAGTGGATGGCAATTTTTCAAAACAAAGGCAAAGCCAACCTGATCAACATGTTTAAGATTGTCTCATTTGTCCTCCGTGTGCCAGGCTCAAATGCCTTTATTGAGAGGATTTTCTCTCTAATGGCCAGTAAAAGGTCAGGTTCCAGAAACAGGCGCAGCACTGAACTGACTGCGACATGTCATGCAGGGACTGTTCTCTGGCAGTCTGTAATGACAGTCTGGCAGTCTGGTAAAATCTGTAATGATTTATTTTAAATCAGTATGCTCTTTCCAAACTTATAATGGAAGGCTTCCAAGGCAGGGAGCAAAAAAGATATCTGTTGTATATTGTTACTTAATGTTGTAAAAAAAACCAAAATAATTCTCTTTGACACATCATTCGACAAGTAGATATGACTTATGGATATAAACAAGGGTGTAGCCATAATTTTAGAAGTAAGGGGGACAAATTGCTTAGATCTATAAAATGATTTATCATCCTCTCGCATTCAATCAATCAATCAAAACCTTATTCGTGGAGCACTTTCACATACTACAAGGTAACCAAAGTGTTGTACAGGTAAAATAAAATAAATCAACATTAATAGCGTAAAAATAAAAACAGTTGAAAGACAATAAAATAGTTCAAAAGACAGAAAAGACCTTAGACACTTGAATTGCATCTATCCTTAGCGGCTACAGAACCACATAAATACAAACAGCACAGCATCCAGAAACCAAATTTAGTTCTTTAGGATGATATACTATCAAACTCTAAAGTCAAAATCTAAAATTTAAAGCTGCTAAACTGGTTGAGTTAGTTTTTGTCTCTTAGCTGGTTTGCTGAACATTTTAGAAGATGGGAAGTACACCCAAGACAGTTCTTTGTTACTGTGGCCGGAGGTCCTTTTCCCCCAGGCCACTACATGGCGCTGTGCTGCCGGAGTGTCACATGTTGGCAGATTGGCAGTACAGTGCAGGTATTTAAGCGCAGGTGGAACTCATGTTGTCATCTCCTCCTCTGGCTTTGTCTGGCTGCAGTGGGTTGACGGTGGCGTGGTCTGTCTCCATCAAAAAGGTAAGTCTTGCTACCGGATCCTTGTCCGCTCAGTTTTCTTTATATGTTAAGCGGTTTGCATTTGTATTTCACTCGTAGTTGAGCTGGTCGCTCATGTGGGGCAGGACTGGCGCACCACAAGATTGTTCGCATTTGACGCTGGATGCGACTGGATGCGGTTGGCCCTATTTTCTGGGCCCACCTTATAATTGTCTTTTTTTTTTAACTCATTAGATTTTCTTTTGTGTATTTTGTTTATTGTATTTGGGTTTTTGTTTTGTTTTAATTAGTATTGTATTAACTTTTTATCCTGTGTGCAGGAGCTGTGGGCCGGAGGCAGCATTCCCTTCCCTGGTGGTGGGTTTTGGTTTCTTCACGATTGTTCACTTGGGGTGCAGTGCACAAGGGATTTGGTTTGTAAGTTTTCTCCTCTTTGTTTAAATGCTGCAATGGCCCATTTTTTTTGTCTCCTCCATTTCAGCTGACAGTCTGGCGAATCTAAATAAGATTTGGATTATTTTGTAATTTGTTCCAATAAACTTTGTTTTGTAACTTGAACGGTCTCTGCCGAGTGGTGACAAATTTGCGTGCCTAACCAGTGTGTTCTGGTTAGCAGTTTCCCAGGGGAAGCATTCCCCCTGGGTGGCGTTGTCAGCAACACATTTCGGGACCCTTCCCTTGCATAACGCCACATTACCACACGGTGTTTGTCATTAGCCGCCGTAGCGTCGCCTGCTCGTGATGCGTTTAGGTGCAGCTCGGAAAAACACATTTCAGCATGTAAAAAAAGTAATCAAGTGGTTATAATGGTTGTAAAAAGTGCGGGGGACGGAGGACAGAGATGTGGTAAGTGCAGGGGGGATGTCCCCCGTGTACCCTACGTACCCTGCGTCCGCTACGCCCATGGATATAAAGCATATAAATGTAACAAACTGGACCTCTGAAACCTTTTGAACATCTCCAGAATGACGCATTAACTCAAACATAAGGACAAAAAAAGAGGATTGGAATCCATACGCAACAGGTTACATAAGACAGTTACAGCATGCCAGTAAGTGAGTAGCACCAGCTTCCAAGCTGCACAGCCTCCGACATGTTTGCTGATGACTTTCCTCATCTCCACATGTGGTTCAGCTTCCTGGAAGCTGACAGCAGAATGTGAAAAGTGAAGGTACAACACTGTGTAGAGATAACGAGATGTCAGATGAGCAGAGATTCTCCGGGAAAAGAGGCCAGTCGGACTGAGCAGGCCTTTGCCCTGGGGGTAAACTGTCACTGTGGATTCAGGTAAGAAGCCTCTACCATGCTTTTTCTAAAGGGAGTTTTCCAACCCTGCTCCCTGCATCACATGCTCCTCCTTCCCCAGACAGCTGCTTTCTAAAACTCAAGGTCAGCCATGAGGAAAGGCCACACAGATGGTGCTTCTGCTGCGACGAGTGCACAGCAGCTTAATGCAACTAAAAGTCCAAAATGTTCCACAGAAAGTTTACCTACAAGCTGCTTGGTGAGCTCATATCGGCAGTTCTATTCCAGACACAAACTGATCCTCCACTCCTGATCCTGATCTGGCTCCAGAACATCATCAGTTCTGTTTACACCCAAACTAATCCTCCAGACCTGATCCAGACCCCTGATCCTGATCTCTAATGAGGGTTGTATTTTCTTCCCATTAACAGAAGATGGAAACGAAATGATTTTAAGTACCCTTCTAGTTTCATAAGAATGTTGAAATGATCGGAGTGGAACGAGAATAGAAAACTAAAGGAATAAAGACTAAAACCACCTTAACCCAGTGGTTTCCAAACTGGGTGCGACATTACAGTCATCGATGGAAAGGGGGGCCTGGAGAAAAAGTTTGGGAACTGCTGCTTTAACCCTTTACTGTCCAGAGTTTAATAGACACAGATTTGTCTCTGTTACCTGGTTAACTCAACCAGACAATAAGGATCTGGATTAGCGGGATTATGAAACTGGTTATCAACTTGGTCATCCAACCAGGGGTTTGGGGCGGAGTAATAAAAGGGGCGGAGTTGGAAGCCTTTGACGAAGACGTGGAGAAACCCTGTAGAGCAGCTACTTTACCATGAGGGAACAGAAAGTTATTTTATAGAAATATGACAAATTAAACATGTCATCCAGACCAAACAACACTGTTGCCATGGCAACAACTAGGAAGGCATGCTGGCAGAAAACTGGTGGCTCTTTTAAAGTGTAAGCTTGTGAAATGACGCCAAATGAATAAATCAGACTCTGTAAACAAAGAGCACTCTGGTCACTCAGTTTTTTTTTTTTTTTTTGTCTTGTCCCGCATTTAGGCAAGCAGAATGATGGTCTGGATGCTGTGTTCTGCTGAGCAAATTTACTTTGCCAAGGGAAGCTTTATAGATATAATGATCCTCTTGACTTTCTGAATTTTTATTTTATTTCTTGATTTATTTTGCATTATTGTTTGCATTGTAGAGTTTGTACTGCTGGACTGGACTGGAGAGGACAGAAGAAAAACAGAAAGGGAAAGAAGAGAAAACACCTAAGAAAAGTGAAAAAGATAAAGAGAGAGGGGAAAAAAAAACCTAAAAAAAAAACAGCCAAAAAACAAACAAAAAAAACCACAACCTACAGATGTATACATATATATACATGTATAATACCCCAGAGCCAGCCATGCACCGACCCAGGAGGCGGCAGAAGGGGGGTCCCAGCCAGAGTTCCCTGCAGTCAGGGGGAACAGGCCCGGACCAGCAAGGATGGGCACCGGCCACCCAAGGCAGACAGAGCGCGGGCCCCACGGCCCCAGGAGCCCAGAAGCAACCCCCCACCCCGCAGGCAGAGGACCCAGCCCACGCCCAGACTGCCACCGAGCGGCAGCCAAGCCGCACCCCAGTGCACCAGCAGCCCTCTTCAAGCACCAAGACCCCCCCCCCCCCCCCCCCCCCCCCCCATGCACACACATACCCACACACTCACGCATCCACACTTTCTCCTTAAGCACACTCTACTCACCCAATCTCTTACACATGCTCAAACTCACACTCTCCTACCCCCGTGACCCCACACACATACACCCTTCATAACACAACCCCCCCAAGCTCGCCCTATTTACACCTCAACATGCACCCCCCTACTAAGGCCCCATTCACACACTCCCTTTTTTATACTCACACACCCCATCACACACACATCCCCGCTCCCTCTCTAATCACCCATTCTTCCCTACACACATACCCCACTCTACACACACACACCTCCCTACATCTTTCTATCCACATTCACACTCCTCTTTGTACACAAGCACACTTCGACATACCCTCCACATACACACCCCCACCCATCTGAAAACACACCTCCCTCCCCCTATCCCAGCGGCCACCCATTTTCCTAAATTCTTTCACCCTGATTCCTCCCCTTATCCCCTCTACTCTTACATTCCATTGTCAACTTCATTCCTTTGGTCCTGCACGCCCTCATCTTTCCTTCCCAACGTGTCCCATGTGAGATACCCCCAGGGAAACAGGGGACAGCAAGGCCCTGATCAGGCCCCCACAACTACCGCCCACCCCTCCCAATGTCCCCCCACCACCCCACACATGCAGCTGATCCAGCCCCACCCAGGGCCAGCAGCACTCCCTCCCCTGCCAGGCCAGCCCAGACCCAGGTCC